>NC_045160.1:14154120-14229120 GCF_900700415.2 Clupea harengus | reverse complement strand
CCATCAATTGAACCAAGCATACAAAATTGTGTGCACAACCTCCTGAGGCCACGGAGCCCAGTAAGCAGACAAAGCACAGGAATCCACGTGTTTGGTGGAGACTGGAGACTCACTCCTCAGGCGGAAAAAGGCCTGTAGCGGACCTGGCCGCTGATAAAAAAAAAAGAAAGAAAAAGACACTGACAGGGAAAATCCTCCCGTTGTGCAGGAGAAAGGGAAGTAGCTGGCTTGCTAGCAGGTCGCTTCGGGTGCTAGCAGTGCTCCCTTTACAGATCCTCGTCAAATGATCCCTGCTTTGCTTTTAAGATGTGTGTGATAATCACTCCCAACACTCCCATAACACTTGTGGATTGGCAGGGCTGAACCAGGGAGAAGGAAAGCAATCAGCGTGCAGCGAACCACAAGCTGAGGGAGGCAACAAGGTCATTGGGAGTACTACTCAGTTAACACATGTGTATGTATCACGACAAAACATGTGCGTATATCAACACGCCACTACAAAACCATGCGCTCTTTAATATTTATGTCACTACAAAGCCATGTGTTTATGTTTATCCTCACAACACACATGATCACACCACCAGCCCACAACACGCAATTAACACCACTAAGTCTACCATCACACATGTCCTTCTGTCTTAGGCTAACAGTTCAGTGTTTGTGTGTGTGTGTGTGTGTGTGTGTGTGTGTGTGTGTGTGTGTGTGTGAGTACTTGACTACTGTCTGTCGTTTGTTTCAGGAACATATTGCAACTCCGCTATGCCCCCCCCCCCCCCCCCCCCCACAAGTGAAACTCACTGATTACTGAAGTGAATCATTCCCCTGACAATGGTATTGGTTTGATTTATGCAGGGCCCACTGTTTAACTGATACTGCTGAGTTTTTTGCATGTGTGTGTGTGTGTGTGTGTGTGTGTGTGTGTGTGTGTGTGTGTGCGTGTCTGTTTGTGGGTGTATGTGCATTGTGTTTGGCCTTGGCCTCCGTGTGCTCGTCATGCTACACGTCCTACTTCCTCCTTGCAGACATGTTCTGGACACTTCAAGGCTCCGTCGTGCTTTCCCCAGCACCCCTCCCCCGATGAGGGCCAAACAGCATGACTCACTGGAACTGCACTTCAGACTAAACCCACATGGTCTGAGGCCATTTCTACGAAGCTGTCATGCAAAGGTTAGCATTTTGAAGGTTGTTTGTTGTGGTGTGTGTATTGCATAAGTTCAAACGCTATAATCAATTAATAGTAAATACATGGTGGGCACATGGATATAGTTAACTTCAGCATTGCAATGTTTGTTTATCAGCTGCTCAAAGCTACAAATGTGGATGGGAAAGCTTCATTCTTCTTTGAGTAACATGGGATGAGAAGCAACCACAAAATGAATGTGGTGGTTGGAATAATTGCAAGATTCGTCAAAGAAAAATGTGCTTTTTATTCTGTATTCTGTCTTACACTAGTTAAGAAATGTATTTTTCAGGAGTTCAATCAATCAGTTACAATTAAAAAACCCTAAAATACTTAGAAAAACGATTTGAAATATTGTGACAAATACCAGACAAATCTAGTTCATAAAAGCATTTGAATTCAACATTCTGGCATTCTAGCTATAAACCTAGATTTGTTTTATTCCTTGTCCAGAAACAAAAAGTTACTGATCAGGCTAACTTAGTCATCTCAGTGTCACAATTTGGGACCTTTGGGCCTCTAGAGGTCGCCAACAAAAAGACTCTTGGCTTGTGTGTGTACATGTGCTTTTGTTTACGTCCTGTCTCTGTTTTCCCTCCATTGTTTTCACCTGCTAGCTGATTGGTCAAATGAGTATTTATACCTGGTCTTTTGTCTTGTTCTTTGTTGTACTGTTTTCTGCCGTTTTGTTTCCTTCATCTCGAGTTTCCAAGTTTACTTGTCTCCAGTCTCCAGTCACAGTCCTTGTGTTTTTGTAAGTCTTTTGTGTATTTCTTAGTCTCCTGTTTAGTTTTACCTTTTGGCCTGCCTTGTTTTTGCAACCTGTTTTTTAATCTTCTGAGCTTTTTTCTGACTTTTGTGTTTCGCCAAGATCTTCTGTGTTTTGGAGTATCTTTTTGTTGGAAGATATTAAAGAGAAAATGTTTTGTGGCACATCCTGCGTTCGGGTCCTACTACCTACTACTTGCTCAGTGAGCTCCTCACTGAACCGGAAAACCAGCGGCCAGGATTCGATTCCCGACACCAGCCCTGACACTCATGCACTATAGGACATTGCTTTCTATAGTCAAGAAAGGAACAGCTACAGGTCAAACCTCTTTGAAACCCTTTTCAACTCTTGCATAAGCATAACAGGCTGATCTGATAATATAATACATATAATACTATAATTTACTAATACTATTAATTCTAGCCTTTACCACCCTCTATCTCACTGTTAAACTTACTTTCAAGTACACGAGAACCCAAGAAGCTAGGAACAGACAAGGGTCTGGAAAATCTTACAGTAAGTGACAGCACCGCTAGGATTAAAAATAATCAGCACAACATCTCCCTGAGCGCTGTCGAAACGTTACATTAGCTCTCGTCACAGTGTGGACTGTCAGGTAATGTTGAGCTAAGGTGCCCATCCCCAGTGGTGTGCAAAATGACAATTGTTACCCAACACATTAGCATAACATTAGTGCAATAGCAGCAAAACATTAGCATAACATTAGCGCAATATCTGCATGATATTAGTGCATTATTAGCACAATGGCGAGCTGTGCACCAAAAGTGAAGGCAGCATTCTCTCCTGCCCATTTGCTCTGCATTAATGAACATGTGGATAGGATTGCAGAGGTCACAGGAAAGCCCTCTGGTCCCGGGTGAACTCAGAGGGACACGAGACCACAGTATGGCAGCTCCCTTTCTGATCTGAGGTCACACACACACACTCACTTAAACATGTACACAAACAAACACGCACACACACACACACACACACCCACATCTTTGAAATGACAGTGATGAATGATGCAGCCGCCGCGATCAGCGATGCTCAGTCACAAGGTCTTGAAAAGCTTCCTGTCTGTCCCTCACGCACAAAACTTCCCCAACTCCCCTAAGCCCACTGCCACATCCTATGGAGAATGCCACCAATGACGAAGCATGCCCCACCCCAACGATGTGGGCAAAATCAAATCTGGATGAAATAACGCATGTTGCCATCTAAAATAAATAATAGTGGAGAGAAACAACTACAGAGCATTAGTTGTAGTGTCCTGGAGCCATGCTTATGTAAGGCCAGCACTGGGAGAAATATCACAGGCTTCACCAGCGCAATGACTAAGAACGCATCGAGGAACTGTGGGCAGCTAAGAGGCAGCTATACTCGTCAACAGCAACAGGAGCAGTGGCTTATGCAAAACTGGACGTGTAATCTCTTCGTTGTATGCCTTTATTCTGTGGAAATGAGACCGCATCTGTCATTAGTCAATCCGGTTTTGTCTTCGCTCAGCTCAATTAAAAAAAGAGAACTGTTCTCGGATCAGCAGCCAGTGTGTAATCCCTCAAGGAGCTGGCTGGGTGTGGAGATGGACACGAGAGCTCGCAGGTTTCTCCGGGCCCACTGTGCGTTCTACACTCTCTCATATAGATTCAGTGTCGCAGAGGTGGTCCTGGACCTATATATCTGAGTCTTATCTCCACGGAACAAATTGAAAAAAAAAAAAAAACTCCTTGCACCAGCATTTCTTTACAACTCAGTGCTCCTAAACCCCAGCAGTAAAGGCTGCACGCCTCGAGGCAATTTAGGAAGAGAAAAATGCTACCAAGGAGGAGCAGCAGCAGCAAAAACATAACCAGAAAAAAAAATGAAACAATAAATCACATTTTTCCATAACATTTACATTTTGGCTTTTGATGTTGTTGAGTGTTGGACTGCATTAGTAGGGTGTTCTCCCCAAGCTAAAAGTCCAGTTGGAGTTATAGTGCTTCAATAAAGGTTAATGGAGTAAATCACAGCTTGTGATGACTTCATTTGCGGCTGTTATGCAGATTTTGCTTCCAGTTGTTTCAGTGAGTGTGGTTAGATGGACCTTCTGTTTTTCTGTGTGTCTTCAGGGGCCTTCGGCTCAGGGGAGAGGGATCACACACGGGAGAGGGGGGCAGCTGTATAACACGACTCCCCTCGACCCCTGGCCTAGACAGCGCTCACACACAAACACACAGTCACACACACACACACACAAGTGTGCACTCATTTACACGGACCCTCACACAGAGATACGCAATACACACAACCAAACCACACACTCACAGCGAGAGAGAGAGAGAGAGAGAGGTTTGTTGCTGGGGGATGGGGCCTCTACACAACCTAGTCACAGGCTGATGAGCACACACGCACACACACCCATCATGGGAGATGGCTATATTTAGTATTCACCAGAATGACGATTCATTCGCTCACTCAAAGAAATCCTGAGCTACCTCAAATGCTCCTGAGTTGGTCCAGCAGTAATGAGCACGACTACAACCCACTGCATCCCCATTGTGTATACATCTGCTGCCTGAGAAATGGTTTGGTTTGGTCGCAGACTCTTCTCCTTCAGCTATTTCGCAAGTCAGTGCTCAACAGTGGTCTTGTGAGACATGTATTACCTCTGCCAAGGAGGTGCTAATGTACATGTATGTGGTGCTGTTTCTTTGCCTGTTTCTTTGTCTGGTTGTCAGCAGGAGTTACGGAAAAACTACCAGCCCGATTTTCCTGACACTTGGTGGAAGGGTGTAGCATGGGCCAAGGAAGAACCCATTTCATTTTGGAGCTGATCCAAATCACAGGGAGGACACACAGATTATTTTTCACTTTGGTTAACATTGACAGATAGGGCATTTGGCATTGGTGGAGGCATGCACTCTCAGTTATTTTTCCTGTTTTATTTGCTCACAGCCTATCCACGGGTCCATCCGTATATAAAGCCTTGGCTTCGTATCAGGTGTCTTAAAATGGGTACAAATAAATATATTCAGCAACTTACAATCTAGGCAGTATATTATATTTATGTAAACCCAGGGCTGATACAGATGCATATCCTCCATTTTGTTCTATGGGCCTCATTTTACTATGTCTGACAAAACATGCAGCTACAAACACGGCTGATTGAAATGATGAGAGAGACAGAAGGTTATACGAGGGGGAAAAGTGTGAGGATCAGCGGAATATTCCGGCTCATTCTCCGCCACCGTGGTCCCAACCAATCTCCTGTGTTGCAGTGAGGAATTGGCTGAGCCTGTGCACCGGGAGATGAGTTTCATCTTTCAGATCTAACACTGAGGGAAATTCAGGGACTTAATCATTCAGCTGGGCTCTGTCTAATGCGCGGTGTGAGAGGGAAATGTGACTCAGCCGGTTGTGGGGACACGAGGACTGCTTACCTCTGATAGCCACTGCAGTAGAGTGAGTGACTTTGGCACTCTTTTTGCCACTGGAACTTTTGCTGTTCAGCTTTCCTGCAAGCTTTTTAATGAGATTTGTCTCTTGTCCTCTCCCTCTGATGTCTGGGAGCTTTAGTGAACCAAGAGTGAATTCATTTGCAACCAATACTGGAGCACTGAGCACGTTCAATGTGCCTTGGTGATGGACAGCAATTCCCAAGTGCATCTTGTTCCTCAGGCAGCTGGGCAAATATTTTGAAGGTGTGTGTACGTGTGTGTGTGTGTGGGGGGGGGGGGTGCCTGTGTGCGCGTGTGTGTGTGTGTGTGTGTGTGTGTGTGTGTGTGCCTGTGTGCGTGTGTGTGTGTGTTTGTGTGTGTGTGCATGTGTGTGTGTTTGTATGTGTGTGCATGTGTGTGTATATGGGTGTATGTGTGTGTATATGTATGGGTGTGTGTGTGTGTGTGTGTTATGAAAAGGGTACAGCCAGAGATAGGTGGTTAAGCAACCATTAAAAGATTAGAAGAGTGAGATTAAGATGAAAGCAAAGTGCACTATGTGATGCTGTGGTAGAGGGGAGCCGGTTAAACTCCTCTAGGGTGCTTTAGCTTTCCCTTGTTTAACCCTTTAATCTTGTTTCACTTCTAACACATTCATCTGATGGCATATGACAAAGAGCTTCTCTTTATTAACATAAGGATTTAATGCATTCTCTCAGCATATAATGAGGCAGCATTTGCATGCAATGCATTGTCACAGCTTTTTTCTCTCTATTTCCAGCATATGGACATAGATTTACTCTCCTCAAGTACCCTGCAACTGCCAGTTAAAAGAGTACAGGTGTACGAGAAAAAGGTAGAAACCTAATCGCAGGAAAAACACACTTAATTTGTGTTTAATGTGTGGACACTATCTCCAGCTCCTCTCCCATGGCTAACTGAAGTACCAGCCAATGCAGACTTTCCCCAAGGCCCACAGTGAAAACTTATTTGCACCCAAGGGGAATACAGTAATTACTGAGGGCTTTGCTCTATTTATCTCCACTCTCAAGCCTGGCATTGAGCTTTAGTCCCCATATTGATACTATAGCACAGGTTTACTGTTGTAATAGGGTGAGGCTGAATGGTATACCTGTAATATACAGTATATTGGCAGTGGAGTGGTCCTTGTCCTCTCCAGTGCTCGAAGCTTGAGAATGGACAAAAGTAGGATTGAGATGAGACTGCTGCCCTGTCTGAGATTGTGTGTGAAAGCAGATCGGGCAGGGACATCAAGTGTAGAGTAGAGGAGTGGATGGATTTAACGACTCGTGGCACACATTGCCGGGCAGACTGTATCGAGCGTTCTTGAGGGGCGAAAGGCTCTCCAATAGCCCTGTCACTTCTTGCTTTGGCCTGGAGCCGCAGGTCTAGCTGCTCTCGACATGATGACTGTGTCAGCAAAGGGTTCCTGTGTGTGTGTGTGTGTGTGTGTGAGTGTGTGTGTGTGTGTGTGTGTGTGTGTGTGTGTGTGTGTGTGTGTGTGTGTGTGTGAGTGATTCAAGGTCTGCTCCCTGTTTCTTTGTCAGAACTTATTTTTGGCAGCTGATGTTGAAGGAGTGTGATGTCAATAATGTAAATGCCTGGTGTGTTAGCCTTTCAGGTGTGTGAGAGTCGCGCACGTACTGAGTGACCTTTAATGGCACTTGACCCCCTACTGCTCCCAGGGCACTGCGGCTGAGGTGGCTGCCCACTGCTCTGTGTGTGTGTGTGTGTGTGTGTGTGTGTGTGTGTGTGTGTGTGTGTGCTTGACACTGGCACCGGAAGTACACTTTACGCCCCTGTCCGACATTCTCGCAGTGGTGGATCACTGCATCCCGTTTCAATTATCCTCGTCCACTCCAAGACACTGGATAAAACAAAGCAGGCGAACATAAAACAAGAAGAATATTTAGGACATTTAGGAGGACATTGTCACATCAATAAAATGTACACAGTGTACATTGCAACCAATAAAATGGTTTCAATTCTGTTTGAACATTAGTACATTAGTTTGTTTGTTACGTTGTTCTGTTTTAGCCTCTGTTAACCTAGCTAGCTGAACTTAGCTATCAATATTTTTTATTTAAATAGGTAATTAACAGCTTCGCTATATTTACAGAAACAATGGAAAGACAAGTGATTTACTTACTTTCTTGTATGCACACAATGAACAGCACACCAACAAACAAAGCAACAAGTCGCAAAGTAAAGGTATCTAATTAAGTTTAGCAAACTTTTTCAATCTATGGATAGTAGCATACCAAGTGTTCACTAAACTCTCTGAATTAACACTAGATAGTGCTGTGCCGTCTATGAACTTGATAGAAAACACAAAATAAAATCAATAAAACAGCCAATCGGAACTATGGAACATAAAACAATCCTGTCTTTTCCTTCAGTGGCCTCACGGATAGCATGTTCGAGCAAAGAGCTGGGAGTCTGCTGCAGGCTGAACAACACTGTGATTAGTCTGTGCAAACAGAGCTTCTGTGTAGGATCATATTTACTGTGAGATTTGATGGCTTATGTATACTGTAACCCCACTGATGTTTGGAGGCTCGATTAGATGGGAACTGTCCAGTGCTGAAATAGTGCTGAACCCGTAACAAAAGTGCCCCACATAGCTCACACACACACACACACACACACACACACACACACACACACACACACACACACACACACACATACACACACACACACACACACACACACACACACACACACACAATTGCTAACTGCTCCTAGTCTGTGTGTGCTAATTGCTAACTGCTCCTAGTCTGTGTGTGCTAATTGCTAACTGCTCCTAGTCTGTGTGTGCTAATTGCTCACTGCTCCTAGTCTGTGGGTGCTAATTTCTCACTGCTCCTAGTCTGTGGGTGCTAATTGCTCACTGCTCCTAGTCTGTGTGTGCTAATTTCTCACTGCTCCTAGTGTGGGCGTGTGCATGTGTGTTCAACATTATGTCAATGGATGGATTAAATGCAGAGACCCAATTTCCCTCAGGGGATTAATCACGTATCTAAAAAAAAAAAATAATAAGCCCACAAAGACGGAGGATTCAAAGGGAACGTGGATCAAGCATGGTACAGTTTAGAAGCAATTCAAGTTTCATCTTAACACAAAACAATCTTTTCCAACACCATCAAGGCCACAAGTAACATTGTTAAGCTGAGGGCTGCCTCCCAGAAAGCTATATGGATTTTTAAAAATCAAGCTCTGTCTTAAGGCCCCGTCACACCATAACGTTCTGGTCAACGTTCTCTGAACTTTCTAATCGTTCAATTTCGAGCGTTCTAGGGCGAGGTGGACACATCTGGCGTGTGACTTAACGAAAGAATAGCGTAGGACTGACGCATGACTACTAGCGTGGGACTCACGCATGAGGAGCATGTAACAGCGACTTGTGACGTGTCACTAGTGCGCGACAAACGTGTGCTGACGTGTCTGCCACTAGCGCTGCTGCAAGTAAGAAGATGATAAATGCTGCTGAAAGTAAGAATAATACAAAGCCTCTTTCACTAGCAATGTCTTCGGATGAAGATGTACTGTTATTATTACTGTGATTTACGAAATAACGGGCGTTATTCCTGGGGTTTTATGTTATTAAAATAAATGATTTAAATTTGACACTGAATTTGTGTTTCTCAATGTTTATTATCAGAAAACATCAACACATCCACACACATTGTCCATGTCACAAGAGTCTTCATATCATATCCATCTGCCATAAAACAGCACCAGCTATAACAGTGCTCAGCTATGTTCAAGTTCAGTACATCTACTTCATGCTGGGCTCAAGCAAGCATATATACCCTCCACTCCGCTTTTCGCTAGATTATGCAATGACCTTGCATGACATGATAGCATGGAATATGTAGATTTATAGTGCACAGAATAACATTTGCAATGATGTAAGTTGCGTTTGTTGATCACGTATGGTTAATATCATATTAATTGTAGAAGGGACATGATAAAATCAAGATCTTCCCTTGGTGAAAAAACTTTCGCCGATATCTTTGTATGAGAGATGGGTTAGGTGCTCAAATTTCCCGGGATCAAAGAGGACGTTAGTAGGCATGTCCAAACTAAAAATCACGTCTCAGGATTGCTGCGCACATAAGTTATTTCGGGTGCATCAACTGTACTCAGTCTACCCTACCCAACGACTGACTACGATAGCCAAACGCGTGCAAAGTTAATAAAACGTTCCACGAAAGTTCTCCAGCGTTTAAATTAAACGTTGAAGAAGGCTGGTCTCCATGAGAACTTTTGTGCATGTTCAAAAATGTATTTTCGGACCAGCGTTCTCCGCCGATCACCGACGATTACTGACGATTACAGCGTTCACCAGCTTTCACACAACGCTCTTCTGGTGCTATACCAGCGACCATGGACGATTACCAACGTTTCCTCTAACTTCATAGAACGTTGACAAGAACGTCATGGTGTGACGGAGCCTTTAGAAGCAGCCCGCCTGCAGTTCAAAATGGAGCAATTACAAACCTCCGAAGTACGTAAACATTTTTTTAGCTCTATTTGACCAGTGTCTGTTCCAAATCCTAATGGTTAATGTGTCCCTTAGCTAATGGAAGTGCCATTGAATGCTGCCTCACAGAAGTTCATAGCATGAATGACCTGGTTTAGATTATTGTATGACACAACACCTTTGCAGGAAACATTGGACTGCCACTAGGCATACACAATTGCATATTTTTCTGCCATTCTAACCAACATATACACGAGCTCTGCTGTACAGTCACAGACATTAATGCACAGTAACAGACACTAATGACTACATGACATAATTATGTCAAGCCTTTGTATTCCTGTGGATAGAGAAAAAGGGCTGTGACAATCCATTTTAGTGGCTGAAGATACAGTTCCATGAAGACAAACGATTACGGCCATCTTCTTTGTCATGGCATATGAGCACTGCGAAAAAACTACAAGGCTTTATGTTGATTTCATGATACAACATCCCTACCCTGAACACCAAACGGTAAAAGATACTGAATGAGAACATGCATTACACCAGCATCAGTCCTCTTTATGACACTCAGGTGGGACTTTCATTCTTGCAGTGTTTCGGAATGTTGTCCTTATTTATTATTGGCTTTACATACACAAAGAAGGTACTGGGTGAGGTGTGACTGTTTGTTTACTCTGCTGGGAAGTTTTTGTTAGGTATTTAGTGATCCATCACTCGAGACAGTAACCACATAACTGTCATCCCTCCTCCTGAAAGGGCCACAGTAAAGAAAATCCATAAAATTTCTTCTTCCTCACTAAATTGTCCCTCGAGTGGGAATCAGTGGCCAGTGTCAGAGCAGGGGAACAAGTGGTTTAAAACAATACAGATTGTGTTCAAGTGAACGGCTGCAAACCCAAAAAAGATGGAAAGGGGAGATCAATTTCACGTTTTCCCCAGATATCGGGGAGATGAAAACAGGCTCTCGTGGCTCACTCATTTTGAAGTGTCAGGTCTACTAAGCTTTTGGCCCCTAATATATTACTGCCCCCTGGAAAATAAATGGTTCTGCCAGTATACTGGTGTCACTGAGGACTCGTCGAGTTGTAGGAACTCCTGCACAAATGGAACAGGGGGCTGGGACGACTGTGAAACTAGGGGAGGGAAATTAAGATGAGACATGTTAGAGGGGAAGAGGGTTGTCTCAGGGCACCCCGCATACAGCATTTAATACTGCAGGCCTGAAAATGTGTGCAAATCACTCCATTATGTTTCCAATTTGCACACACCAGTTCTATTTCAGATTAATGCAGTGATTGTGCAATTGAGATCCCCTTTTAAGTGATCTGACTGTAAATAGATCTCAGCAATGGAGGGTTGGGGATGGTTTTTTTGTGTGTTTTTCTCATGAAAGAGAAAAAAAAATGGCAGGGTGTCGAGTTCCTCTAAAGTGCCTCAGCATTGTGTTTGGCCCGATTTTGCGAATGGCTTACCTTTCGCACAATGAATTGGGCCACGCACAATTACACAACACCCTACTCATGAAAGAGATTAGATCCCAATGCGCAGCAGAGGCCCTGGAGGGGCCCACAAGGAAGGACTTGCCAGGTTGCAGCACGAGCTATTGTTCCCACCAAGGTCTCTTGCTCTCTCTTGATTGGGAAACTCATCAGCCTAACAGAAGGAAGGCGGTTTAACACAGGGCCTAATCCATGGCCGAGAGCGAGGATCAGCATCTTGCTCACTGCACCACACTACTGCAGATGTTCTCAGAACGCGCCTTGTGTGTCTCTCTCTCTCTCTCTCTCTCTGTGTGTGTGTGTGTGTGTGTGTGTGTGTGTATAGATATGTTCTTAATTCAATATGCGCCCAATGGGATTCATCGTAAAATTTTATGGTCCATCCTTAGATAATTTAAATTGCCATTTAAAATAACACTGCCCTGCCAATGAGACTGGAGCCTCATTGCATGCATGAATAGATGACTTTAACAACATCTGCTAGAGGCCTACCTCCTAACACTGTGGCTTAGGCTTTTGTCTCCGTTGCAACACGTGTTTCAATACAGTAAAATGCAATAAATGATATGAAGTTGGAACATCTCGAAAACAACGTCGTTTTAATAGTTTTAAGGGGTGCGATTAAGAAGCAGCGCCTGCCCTCAAGCTGGTCACAAAACCTCTTATGTATCTTATAAAGCTCTCGCTTCATGCTGATGGACGTTCAGCTTCTCTGATCAACCTTATGTTTAGCTCACTTTGAGATTTTATGGCTTCCAAAGATAATTGCCTGATAATCATAACTTACATCACTTTTGCTCTCTGCAAGGCTTTCTTAAGGTCAAACTGTTAAGTTATGAATACTGATATGTGATTGTGTCCAAATATGTGATTTTCTCTGTCTACACTACAGGACAAAGTTCAGTCTGAACTTTCTTTATCAGTATATTATCACAGACACAAGACAGGCTACAGCAGCATTCTTCACCATGTTAACAAGCTCCTCTTTGCGCATTTCATGGGCCTATCAAAGGTCAAACCAATACTTCATATGTCATGAACTATACAGCATTAACAAGTGGGGTGGAAACTTGCACTTGCACTGTCTTTTCCAGAATCTGGTTTGTTTTCCTGGAGAGAGAGGGAGAGAGAGGGGGGAGAGAGAGAGTGATAGAATGACAAAAAGACAAAAGTTTTTTAGTTTATGAGTCAGTGAGTTTCTGAAAGTGGATAGAGAGAGAGTGAGAGTGAGAGAGAAACAGAGTGAAAGAGAGAGTTAAAGAGAGCAAGAGAGAAAGCTGTTCCTGAGCTCCTACAGCTGCCCAGTCCGATTGAATGGCGGTGAATAAGTCAGTGAGATTGAGTGCATCACTGCTTGGTTATAGCAAGGACAATATGCCCTGCACAGTATGCTAGCAAGTGTAGGTGGAAAGTGGGCCACAGAGAAGAGAGAGAAGAAAGAAATTGAATACCCAACAAGTATATCTTGACAAAAAGAAAAAAGTTTTTTAGGTTTTTTTTTGTGCAGGAACAACAATGAGTCAGTGAGTTTCTGAACATGGAGAAATTCCACAGAGTAAAATCCTTCTTGAGGGTTTCATGCGGACCTTCAGCTCACGGACACAGAGTGCACAATGGCAGCAGCTGGAGAAAGAAGTGAAAATTGAAAGCATGCTATTGTTTCCCTGTCTTGTGAGTTCCTCTCCATCAGTCAGCAGAAGATCGAGTAATATCCTCATGAATAACTTTGTTGTAAAGTTTCTTTTGTTTTCATACCACGTCTATCCTGCATCAGTGTGCCTGGACTTCAATCCATTTGTTTTATTTTAAAGACACCATGAGCTACTCTTTGCAACGTTGTTACATTCGTACTGAAGCCTTCCCTGAAGTACTCGACAGTACCACAAAAGTTTACATCACAAATTTGTTTTGATGGCTGAGAGGCAGACTGTCTCCATCCGGGAGTGAATCCTTGATTAGGGGCATTACTGCTGATGTGTGAGGCTTTTCTAAACCTTGCCTTCTGAAGTCTCTGAAGGGATTTCAAATCTTATTTTTTATCAAAATTCAGTGTGTCTACTTGTCTTTGGTGTGCATATGAAATTGCTGCCTAACAAACACAATAGCTTTTACAGTAACTGGATGTAGAATAGCTGATGCTTTTATTCACTCTGAAGAAGTTAATACACTGGCAACAAAACATAGGAGAGTGATATTAGTCAGATCACGAAGCATCGACCGTCAGCTCACCACAAAATCTGAATAAACTTAGAAAAAAACAATAACCTCTGCCATTGAGCCCTGCAGATAATTGCTTAAATCAGAAAAACATCTGAGATCTGATGTGACATTTCTACACATTTTTATTAAGCCTGTGTCTATGATCCTGTTATTATTCGCTGCTGTTGTTCCCTTTAGCCATCCGGTCAATAAAGCCCTCCTGGCGTGTCTTGTTGCTGTCTGTGCAAAACCTTGCCTCTCATTTTTATTTCTATCGATTTTGAATGTTTTGAATACATCAGTAAAATGATATCACCTGATTTTGTGTAAAGTGTTCTTGTTCTTTAGACAAAAAAGTTTTAAGCAAAGCTGAAAATGTGTATGAGAATACTGTGTATGTCTGTGAGGGTTTCTTATCCATGGTTTCAAAATATGCTTTGTTTCTGTTTGATTGAAAGGTCTGATTTAAGTGTCATATGATAGTATTTACTGACGACCATCACTCCCCCCTCATGTTATCCTCTTACTTAGCCTTGGCCTATTATACCAAACCAAAAATCCTAATTTCATGCTCACTTAGCTGTTTTAAGCCTGTCTGGTTGTGTAGATGGGAATGCTTTGAAAAAAAGCTTCTGTCATATGGTAGTCAAATGCAATTTGCTGAGAAATGTGAAAAAACAACAACGAGCCTACGGTTTGAAAACACAAAGGTGTAATTAAAAATGTAAAAAAAAAAAAAAAAAAAACAGTTATTAAAAATAACAGGGCTGTGCTCATTTACATAACATTTGGGAGATACCATGTGATCTGAGTCAACATGTTCCGATTTGATGAATGTTAAGCATCATCAGTCTTTTTTAGTTTCTGATGTCTGTAGTCTGGACAGATTATAAACCAGTGTTTTAAAGGTAACACATTCCATTCCATTCCAACAACATTTTCATTGGTGGGCAAGGTGGCAATTTATGTTTTTTTGTGCATCTATCTCATTTTGTGACACTCCCCAATGTACCTTAAAACAAGTAATACCATAATTTCTTGTGTATTTACCTATTTGTTAATCATTATTTTCCCATCTTTTAAATAAATATGTTGTGTGAGAAATAGCAAGCCTCCCCACCAGTAGTGCCATACTGCACCATCTCTCTCTCTCCACAGTGGTTCTGGAAGCTTCTCTAGTTATCATCTAAACTGTAGCTTTCCTGCGAAGCACAGGAAATGTGCAAGGTTGGCTCTCCCCTTCTTTGCACAATGGCGACGCCAAGAATAGGGATCCCCTGCGGCTGCAAAGAGAAACCTCATGCTGTCTCTCCCAGCCTTCCCCTGGCTTTGTTCCTCCACGCTGCTGATATTGCGTAGTTCGCCATGATTTTTCTCATGTTTTTTATTTTATTTTACAGTATGGTGGATTTTACATTCCTGCTTGATTTGAATGACTTCTGACTTGAACGCAAAAGGCTCATAACATTGTATCTCTGTTTGATTGAGCAGAATGGTGTTTTCAGGTACAGCACGTCCAAATGAATGAAAAGAGTATGATATAATACGGACGTATCTTTTTTTTTTTTTTATATATTCTTGATACCTTACCAAAGTTTGGCCTCGACATCTGGTCTACATTTGAGAAAAGACCGTAACACTTTATTTGTCTGTGTGCATGAGACTGAAATGACACTGTCCATAACCATGACATGACAACTGTCATAAACATGGAAGAGTCTTTATAATTGTTTATGAATGTTGTCATTAAGTGTCATTCGGTAAATTATGTAATTTCTAATGTCAAGTTGACATTGTTTGGAATGTTTTTGTTATGACAACTTGACATTAACCAAGATAACATAACCTCTCAACATCTTTGTTATGACAACTTGACGTTAGCCAGTTTAGCGTGTACCTCTTGTTTAGCCCCCTGTGCCATCCCAGCCCATAATGGAACATTCAGTGCTTAGCGTAATGTGCTTACTCATCAGTTTGTGGCTCAGTGTATGTAAATGTGTCTCGTTTGGGCTTACCGGACCTCATCACTGGCACTGGCAAACAGGAGAAGCGCTACACTCATGGGCTTGTCGGTACCTCCAGCTGGGACCTTCACCATCTGCTGTTGACCTGGATGTACACACACCATCCGCTCTGGGCACAAGCAGACAACCAAAGATGAATGAACATGATGCCAATATTATTCTTTTACTGTACCCACTGTAGTGAAGACGCTGTACGACTTTAAGTTCTCCACAGCCCGTCTCCCTCGATCACTCCCAGTGCCTCTCAACTTGCTTTACTCCTCATTTTTAAACCTCCTTAGCCATCTAAGGACATCCCAGCTCCCCCTTGGAGTTTCAGTGTTATTAACCATCAGTAGAACTCATCATTTACCGTGTCAGTTCATCTCTTCCCCTCCTTCACTCTCTATCTCTCTCTCCACTCATCTGTTCAGATGGAGGGAAGATCCAGAGGGCTCAGCAGGCGATCGGCTCTGCACTGCCCAGCAGGAGCCAGAGCCAGAGCCAAGGAAATTCCCCAATCACCATTCCGCGCACACAATCCCTAACGCTGGCTGTAGGTATCTCTTGAAACTGTGGACTCATCAGCGCATGTTTTGGGGAAAGTTCTGTAATTTATGTCATAACGAATTAAAGTTGGAGGCGTCTCTGTCTTTCAGGTTGTCTCTCTGGGGAGTTTTAACGAAGTGCAGAAGGTGCACCACAGGTACCGGTTCTCTGAGATTCCCTCTGCTTATTAAACAAACCCGTGCTACAGTACATCACATCAGTAGGCACAGCCGTCCTCTACGGGCTGCACATCTGACTAACCTGAAATATTCACATACTGTAGTCCGAGTTTAATTCATGGAATAAGTTACCCTACGCAATAATTTAGATTTATCAATAAGAATTTTCCAATGATGTGTCCGGAAATGTGTGGCACATATGTGTGTGTGTGTGTGTACATTACACAGCAGTTACATTAATCCAGCTCCTTCAAAAGGTAAGTCACGTCCATTCTGTTCGGAGGACATGCATTTCACTTAGCTGAAAGAAGAACATGGTGCTCCATCACAGTGACATTGCACCACCCAAACTGAATTAAACTCCTCTGCTCCATCTGTGGATAAGAACCACAGAATGATCACACTGTTAGGCTTTTGTTTGTGTCAAATGAGTCAGACCTTTCGTGCACCTCTGGTTTGTGGGATGAAGTCTAGCTCACATAGAGCTTTGATGCTGAGCTTTACACAGGAGCTTCTGGCAGAACTGGCCTTGTCAGACAATTGCAAACTGAACCTTATGTGTTCTGAATATAGACATATAGACTATGTGAAATATGCCACTGTAAGTGTCCATCAACTGCCTTCAGTGTGCTGTGAACAGACAAAATGACTGAGGAAGAGATGCCAGTATCTTTTCAAAAAAGTGACTCCTTACTGTCTCTCTTGTTTCTACCAAAGGTGTCTTTTCATAACAAAAAAAAATAAATCAATACCACTAAAATAATGAGAACTAGTTTTGGCAAATGTGTAGGCTGTTGATACTGAGAGTTGGCGGCTATGCTGCCTTGTTGTCTCCACTCCATTTCGAATAGAATAATGAGGAAACTTAAAATACATCATTTTGCTCCAAATGTGTGACAATCAATCCAGCCATGCAGATCCAGTCACCTTTATAATGAACACATGTCTAATGTCTATGGTGGCCCTGACCTCCACATTGTATGAGTGCCTCCCGGAAGTCATAATTAGCCGTTGCAACTGGAGCTCAGAGATCGTTCTCCTACAAGCCACTTGGTTTTGTTCATTATTTCAAGCGTGGCTTTAAGTGCTGTACACTAATAGGGCATCAGATACTGTATATGACTCAATATATATTCTCTCTCAAGTATTTTACTCTGTCTGCATTGGAGTGGAATACTTGCACTGGTGATGCCAATAAATGTCACAGATCACAGTGTCCCCACATTTACATGGTAAGATACATATAAATGATACTATTACTATACTATATTCTATCAAATCTATACCACAAATAAGTAATTTCTAAATATATAAAAATATATATATAATTGTTCCGGCGGTTAGATGGGGTGTCCTGGGAAATAATACTGTACATACACATTTCTATGTGATTTGATTGTCACAATTTATTCGGTCTGTCTCTGCAGTGTGTTCATATGCGTTTTGCATCACTGCGCCTGAGAAACAATTTATTATAAATGTCTATTTCTGTGTGTCGAGTGTCTGAACATCTTTGTCTTGACCCACGTTAGCCTGTGTGAGTGTTTTCCACATATATAGCTGTGTGTGGTGTTTGTCTCTGTGTTTTGAGTGTATTAGGGTGGATAAATCTGTTTATGATACAGCACACAGAGGTCAGCAGATAGACCCATCACTGTAGTGCTCAAACCGACAGAATAGAAACCACCCACACGCTTTTTTCCCTCCGAAGTTTCATTTTCCCTCTCCAACAGGATGTTCTGTTCGTGTTTGTTAAAAGGCCACCGGGCTATTTCTTTGCTCGTCAGTGTGCATTATTTAAAAGTGAGGAAACTGCGTGTCTAGCATCTTTAGGAGTAGTAAGGTACTCAATGTATTGTGCTGCGTTCTGTCTAAGTCTGCCCCTCCACCAGCTCTCTCCTTCACACATACTAACAGATCGATGTCTATCCTCCAGCAAGCATTCCACTGGCGAATCTCTTTCACTGCCTTCTGGTAAGAATGTTTGAGAAGTGTTCTACAGGGTACCGGCTGACTGTTGCACAAGGCTCAAAGTCTGCAGATGAAAATGTGACTCTTTCGTTCGTTCCATGTTCCGCTACATTTCTCATTATTTGTGTATGATGCTCATGGCTTAGAGCTATACAAGTAAACAAGCACTGCCATCTTGTAAGCTTAGATGTCTGTTGTGTTATTGAAGGGTGTAAGCCGTGGGTTTGTCCATAGACCAATATGGTTGGTCAATAAAAATGACATGAATGATTTTGTATTCCTGCTTTGAAATTCCAATACTAAGCGCAATCTCACCAAACTAAAGCTGCTATTATGAAAGCAATATGTCTACTGTATTTGTGTGGGTACAGTCTCTTTCTCTCTCCTTGTCTCTCACTCCCTCCACACATACACACACACACACCCACAGAGATTTGGACAACTGATATTCAACTGAAACATTTAAACTAAAAATAGAATCTTTTCAGAGTTTATTTCCATGACAACACAGAAAACGGATAACATACTGGCTATGGCAGATGTTTTATCTAAAGATTAGGGATCACATAATTTATGCAAATGGCATAAATATTGTGCTACACTGTCACAGTGAATTAAACGTGTTATAGGAAGAAATGGCTGTCCGTATTGGCATTTACCAGGTAGATGTATGGAACTTGGACTTAATTAAAAACGGGTTATAAATAATTGCAAAGACTTCCTAACTTAAATATCGGCAAATTTCTACACAAGGTAAGATAGAGCTTTTGGTTGAAAATTGCATGCCTTAAAAAATACCCTGTATTGAAAGTGTATGTGATTTTCTCTGAATTGCTTCATGCTCATTTAAAACAAACCATTATACCTTTTAATAAATAAGATTAAGATGACATAAGGGATTGGTAGAGAGCGAGGGAGTAATGACATAGTAACATTGGTTATGCCTTCTCTCTCAAATGCAAAGGCAACTGTAGTTGCTTGAAAGGAGGTACAGCTTTGGGTTTCATATAATCTTATTCAGCTATATGTCAATAGTCTCCAAACTTCTAATCAACCAATATAAGTCATTATCAATAAATAATTCAGTCATGAGGACAAGGCTCATGGTTCTGTCCAATTTTCCTTAAACATTTCTCAAATTATTAATAAATAATTCGGAAAAAAAAAGCAAGTTGAAATCTGTGGCGAATCCAGAAAGAAAAATGTGTCAACACATTGTGAGAACATGCTGCATGTACACCTCTGCCTTAGAACCTCTCCATTCAAATGGGACACGAGTCGCAACAGAAAAGCAATGACCGGACACATGCACTTCGCTCTTGTCCTTCTTATTTCTTAAACCATGAGTGAGGAACTGATGTTGTGCTTCTGTTTACCGTTTACCGAGACACTGTATCGACCCACCATATTTGGTTAAAATACAAGTGGACTCATTGTGAATAATTAATGTATAATTCTACTACGTGAGGTGGCTTATAAGGTTGTGTGATGGATAAACATACAGTGTTTTGACTGAAAGAAAAGAAACAAAGTGATGGCCCGTGGTGCCTTCCAACACCATATGTTTCCACATACAACACCAGCTAAAGCACAGCCTCTATATTGCCTTGCGTTTCTGCAGTGGTGGAGGGGGTGATGAAAACTAATGAGCCAAAAGAACCTGAAACCTTTCCTTTGTTTTCCCAGGGCTGTGTAAAAGTGTTGGAAAGTTACAGGGGAGGGGAGGGTGGGTTAATCGGACCTTAATCAAGGGTGCCACCACAACAAGTCTCTGAAGAAGGAGGACTGCATCATTCGTATGCTGTGACACTGATATTCATAGGTTATTATGGCTACCTGTTCAGTCTTATATTTATGGCTACCTGCACACCTCTTTGGGTGTAAAAATATATGTGGCTGACTGGTGTACAAAAAGATCGTCTGATCAACCATGAGTGTGTGTGTGTGCATGAAAGAGTTTGTTTATGCTCTGTCAGTGCGTGGTGCTTAATTGTGTGTGTGTGTGTGTGTGTGTGTGTGTGTGTGTGTGTGTATGTGTGTGTTCGCAAGCTTGTGTGTTTAACTGTATAACTGTATGTATGTGTGCGTATGCGTTATTCAAAATGGACTCTAGTTTTCCATATACATTAGGTAGTCATTCTAGAGACGGGTATTGCATGAACATTGCGGGATCATCTCCACGTGATGGGATGGAACAAAGCTTTTGCCATTAAGGTCTACACGTAGCCCTGTCTCTGTGAGTCTGTGCGCCTGGACGCTCTTAGGCCTTCTCCTCCATGGTGGCAGCCATGCCATTGATGGTCTCGCTCCCTCTCTCCTCCGCCTCCCCCTTCTCCTCTGTCGCCGTCATCGCCGTCATTTCCTTCTCCTCGGCGCTGATGAGGGGGTCCCGGAGCGAGGGGGGGTTCTGGCTGTGGTGCCGGGGCTCCGGCGAAAAGAGGGAGAGCTGTGGGAAGAGCTGGCTGTCCCTCAGTCTGGCGGCCAGCTCCTTGGCGCTGCAGGGCGGCGTGCAGGTCTCGTAGATGTCGTGGAAGCTGTTGTAGTCCACCTCGTAGAAGCCCTTCTCCAGCGAGAGCACCGGCGTGAAGCGGTAGCCCCACAGCACCTCCGAGTCCAAGTAAGAGCTACGTGCCTGGCAGGTCATCCCTGTAGAGGGATCGCACACACACACACACACACACACACACACCGGACACACGCACACACAAAAGGTTTAGCATGCATATGTCCATGTATGCAGGTATACGCAGATGCAAAGACAAACATATACAGACGAGAACACCACACACACACACCCACACACATACAGGTAGAGACAGGGGTGGGGAAAGGGAGAGGGGAGATAAATTATGAATGCCTTGGGCTCTCTCTTTCCAAGCTACGGCAATAGTTTTATGATGTTATGGCACTGAAAAAGAGCCGCCTGTCCATCTGTAAGAATCCAAGATGAGAACCTGTCGTAATCTTGAAGTGATCACTGGTTCATAACAAACTACTGCTAGGAGTGGTGAAATGAAAAAGGAAAAATTCAACAAAAAAAAAGCCTCGGTTTGGTTAAAACAAATCAAAAGATCTCCATGGACCCACAGCAACATGGAAGGAAAGGACTGATGAGAGCAATTTGCTCCACTTGGAGATAGTGAAAATATCTATACCAGTTCTCTAGTAACAACGTTTCTCCCCTTTAAAATGGAATCAATTAAATGGGAAGAACAGAAGGGCCATTTGGAACTGAGTCATTTGCAGGAGAGGCTTCTCACGAGTGTGTGCAGTGATTATATGAGTATGAGTGCTTGTATTGATTAAACTCCAGTATGGGTGCATGTGTTGACTAAATTACATTCCAGGCCTTGGAAAAGGAATATTCTGAATGAAATGTTCCCTGTCTCAAGGCCCTGCATGAAACCCATGGGTCATTATATTCATACTCTTAGGCTTACTCTAAACTGCCTTGTTATTTGACATTAATTGGCTTCTGTTTCTTTCGAATCTGGGGAATACCTTACATTTTTATAACAGTATAGCGATGTGTGTGAATTCATCAATCATTCTCTTTAACTCCATACTATCATTGAGAGTCTGAGCACTTGTGTGCTTGTGATGGAACGGGAAACTGACCTGCTGTGGAAAGCACAACCGAGGTCACACGCGAAACCTAAACATTTACACATCAACAAATCATGTAACAAGACTATTCTCTCTATTTTGTCCTAATGCGCTTGTTTGGTGCCTGGAAAAACAACCCCAACCGTTCACACTTCTCAGAATTCGACAGACAGACAGTGTTGCCATCATACCGCCGGGCGAAATGAGCCGCGCGTTTGCTTGGCCTCTTTGAAACAAAAGCGCTATCAGCAGCATCAGTGTTGTGCAACATCTCGCTGGGCTCACTTAGCTCTCAGTACGGCTGCACCCCCTTGGCAGGCGGAGCTGTAATTCACGTTTCAAGACATCCTCTGAATGGGGGGGTGAGGGTGACACCTAATAGGTTTGAATCGCGCACCTGTGTGTCAGACAACCGCTATCAACATCACGCACTGCATTTTTCTGCAGGCCAGGCGATGGCAACAAAAGAGTTCCTAATTGCAGGGCTTCTATATTGTGCAGCCAGGGAGCTGCTCATGGAATTCCACAGCAGTAAAAAGAAAACAAAAAAAGCTTTTTTTCGAGCTTGCAGAAAGACCACTGAGTTTGAAATGAAAACGCTCCAAACAGGCTTCCCCTCTCGGGCTCAGGTGCTTATGATAGCAGCTGGGAGAGGTGAAGAATTGTGTGTAGGAGTGTGATGGGGCTATGCGGGTCTCTACTTAACATTTTTTTTTAAAATGTAAATTACAGCATGTCTATTCAGCGTGTGGGTGTGTGCATATGTGTGTGTGCTGTATGTGTGTGTCGACTGGGTATGTGTGTCTGTGTGTGTGTGTGCTTCTCGTTGTGTGTCTGTATGTATGTGTGTATGTGTGTATGTATGTGTGTGTGTGTATATATGTGTAAGTGTGTGTGTGTGTGGATTTGCATGTATGGAGCCTACTTGTCCCTGGGAACTAGTTAAGCATCTGTGCTGGGTGCTCTCTCCTTATAAATAGGGAGGCAGCACCTGGGGGCCAAGGTTCCTCCGGCTATTTGTGGAAGGCAGTTTGGCGACAACGACAATGGCTGACACCCAGGAGCCTCTCTGCTCGGAAAAAAGCCCCCCCCCCCCCCCCCTCCGCCACCCCTCCACCATCACCCTCTCTCTAGATGGAACAGCTCTCAGGAGGGGGTGGATAAGAGCAAAAGTGTTATTTTAATTTGTGTTTGTATGCAAATCAGATGGAGTGGGACACTGACAGATAAAGGCGATTTGGCAACTTTCTGTTAAACTTCGCTGGAGAACAGCTCTGGAGTGACGCAGCATTTTATTCAAAGCACAAAACACAGCAGTCATTCTCAATGTGGTTTTGATCTGACATTGGAATCTGTGAAAGCTGACTCGTCTCCACTCTGCTCAAGGAATGGATGAGTCTTTGAAGGACTGGAATTAGCCAAGGCTGCATCTCTTCTGTTTTATCAATAGGGATTAGCTAATGGCATCAGTCCAGACACTTTATTGCATATCCTAGAAATCAAGACCAAATTCCAGATTAGACTGTATGTAACTGACTCTAGTGTTCCTTCTTCATAAAATTGTCTTCAGGCTGAGTGTGAATTGGACCTCCAGTAAAACTGATTCCACACATAATGCCAACAAGGCCCACTGTTCATTTTCTAACCACACCTTTAATCTTTCTGCAGGATGTGCATTTGAATTCTGCACCTGACTTCAGGCTGCAATCACCAAAGAAAACATCTTTTCAAATGGTACTAATAACATTTTCCTTAAACAATCAAATAACTACAAATCTCTTGAGACAATTACACTGTTTGTTATCCATTGCAGTGATTCAGCGTACTGTGGAATTGTCATCTGCATATTGCCTTGTGGAGAACATCATGGTATTACTCATGCTGCAGGCTGGCTGTCAGACATTGTACAGCCCCTCTATCAATCTGAATTTAATACCACACTCCTGGTGGGTGCATAAGCTGTTAGCACAGTGATTACATGGACCTGTAAAAGATGCTTTCGCTTAACATCCAGTCAGCTTAATGGAGTGGAGAGCCTCTCTCATCCATTTTTAACCACGAACCAAACTGTCAAATCAAAATGCACGAGAGCCGGACACAAAATCAGCGCCCTCAGGGTGTGTGACCTTATTACGGCTCGAGGCATCGAAACTAAGTCATCGCTGCCTCACGGGAGCAGAACTTTCAAATTGACACCAGATAACGCCGGGCTGTTAGTGGCTTAATCCGGCCAAATTGCTCACCAGTCTGGCGTATGAATCCCTTGACTGGTGAGTGGCGGCCTTGTTTGTAATTTTCGCGAGATGTGTGGAATCAATGACATTAGCTGGAGTCGTCCATGTTTCCCCCCACCCATTGATTTCCAATAGCGTGGCCAAGTGCCACTTAATGCAGAAACGGTTTGAGGAAACCACTGCAGGCTGCGAGGCCCTGTTTTGGTAGTGCCTTTGTGGAAAAACACAGGGATTGCCCAAAACACTCGAAGCCAAACTGCCCAGTGTTTTGTGAACACAACACAACCTCCTGGTCCACCAATCGCTGGCCTAGCCTTAAACTCAATCAGGACCCTTTTTACACGGTGGATCCGGACCTGCTCTGGCGTAGGCCCATTCTAGAGTCTCTTGCTACAGTGTCTTAGAGGCATTCTCAACTACATAAACAACCAACAGGCGAAAACAAATAAATCAATGCATGCATGGTCCGACACATGTGAAATAGTGCCAGATGAAATGGCTTGACTGTGATTAGCGTGTTCAAAAACAGGATGAAAGCAATCATTCCCTGCTGAATAACATTACGCCGGCCGATTATTTAGCATTTTGGCCGAGCATTCATATTCTCTACAAGTCTGCCGCCACTGCAGAATACAGTAATAGGTCAGCCTGTATAATGCCTCATGTTTAGATTAGAGCTGCATAAAGCTGTCCTTGGACAAAAGCCTAACAAACTATTTGAATTGCACATATTTACTTCGATGATCCAGTATGCCAAGGGAAGTGTATCAGGTGTAGAATGTATAAGAAGTTACAAAAGACATGTAAGGGCACTCACAGGAATTATTTTCTGTACGCATAGAGATATAGGCAGGTTTTCTATTCAATATTCTGCAACCAACTACATGTTAATGGGGAGGAAACAGCCTCCCAGCTCATGAACACAATTTAGTTCACGATTCAAAGTCTTTTAGCTCCTGGACACTATAAAAGGTCACCTAAAAGTGCAGCACTCAATTTACAATTGTATTGCTAACTTGTAAGTTGCTTTGGATAAAAACAGTTACCAAATGACAAAATGCAACGATGTAATGTAATACTTACAATATGGCACAATGGCTTAAAGAGGTTTCTATATAAAGCACATGGACCAGCTAGTATAGAGAAACCAGCAACTGTAGGTGACTGGTGCAGCTCTTTCCTTATATGGGACATTTAGGATAATACGGTCATGCTTTTTTGATGGGGTTGGACACAGAAATCTGCATTACCACAAATAAAATAATGGAATGGAATAGTTGGAAAATGGGGTATGTAAATATGAGAAGGTGATTGAATTCTACTCTTCTACTCTTATTTTATTTATTTCAGAAATAAATACTTCTGCATGCTGTATCCGACTGATATATACAGCAGAAAAAGGGGAGCCTGATGCATCAGGCCCCTTACCGGAACATGCCTGAGGTGCTTTATAACTTGAGGCCATATGAACTGCCAGCATGAGCCGAGACAATACATTCATTTTGTAAACAACAACCTCAAAGGGTCACTGTGACACAGATGCAGTGGAAATACGGGTGCACGGGTATATGGAGAAATACGGGTGAAACCTCTTCACCTGACCATCCCTTTCATCTGCTGACAACCAATCCTTGTGAGTCTGTGCTCCACTCAAATGGACAAGGTGAATGGCAGAAAGCAGAAGGCAGCCCTGAAATCCTTGCTAGTCTCATCAATCATTTTGTAGCAGGGGGACTGCCTCGTGCAGACTTAATATACTTCAAGTGTTTTATTATTCTGAGACTGAAACTCATTCTTGTCACTTTTGGCATACCATCTGATCCAAAGTTGTAAACCTGTTTTCAATTAACTTTTACTGATTCGAAAGTCGGGCATTACGCTGCTGTGTTCAGACGTTTGAAAATAAAATAAATATGAGCGTTAATAAGTGTGCAACTTTACCTGTGGCTTCCACCATACCCTCCAGAATGACCACGATCTCAAACTGCTCTTTCTCAATCTGGGCCTTCGACATCTCCCAGAACGGGCTCTTCTCGTTGATCTCGTGCGAGATGATGAGCGGCGACACCAGGAAGAGCCGGTCGTCGCCCGTGTCGAAGCCGATGTTGATGTCGGTCTGGTTGAGCGGGATGAACTCGCCCTCCTTGGTTTGCTGCGAGCGGATGAGCTTGGCGCGGATCGACGCCTCGACGATGTGGGAGTTGCGCAGGTCGCCCACGCGGAACATCAGGCACAGCTTGTTGTCGCGCACGGAGATGACGGCCTTGTGCGAGAACATGAGCGTCTCGGCGCGGTTCTTGGGCTGCGAAATCTTCACGAACATGCAGCCCACCATCATGGCGTTGACGATGGAGCCGAGGATGGCCTGAATGCACAGCAGCACGATGCCCTCGGGGCACTTTTCGGTGATGACTCGGAAGCCATAGCCGATGGTGGTCTCCGTCTCGATGGAGAAGAGGAACGCCGAGACGAAGCTGTTGAGGTTCTCCACGCAGGGGGTCCAGCCCTCCTCGTCGCCGTGCGACAGGTCGCCGCGGATGAGTGCGATCAGCCACCACAAGATGCCAAAGAACAGCCAGTTGATAATGTAGACCAGAGTGAAGATGAAGAAGCTCAGGCGCCAGTGCAGGTCCACCAGTGTGGTGAACAGGTCGCTCAGGTAGCGGTAGGTCTCCTTCACGTTGCCGTGGTGCACGTTGCACTTGCCGTCCTTCTGGACGTAGCGCTGCCGCGGCTTTTTGGCCGGGTCGGCGATCAGGTGCGTGCGGTCGGTGGGGATCTGCGCCTCCCGCATGTGTTTGGGAAGCTTCTTCACCTGCCGATGAAGGGGGAAAAAAGGACACTGCTGAACATTACGATTCCTCCAATGCTTTTTTTCTGTGTCCAAACACTAAAGGAGAATGACACATCCATGACACGTTTTAATCAATGGTCAATAATTCTATGACTGTTATATAAGGTAAGACTAGATGTGTTTGAGAACTGACAAGATGATTGAATGTAAGATAGAAATAAGCTGTAAAAGAATAGAAGAGTGGTTCTCATTCGTTCTATTCTACCCTTATATTTTTTACAGGACTAGGATTCAAGAGCAGAACGAGATTGAGAGGAGACTGAATGAGCTGATAAATGGCTTACAGCATGTTCCCCCATCCCAGCCCATCGCATGTCACCTGTGACAGCATATTTCCTTAGCATGTATAATAACTCTTTTCAATCTGCCTCCCTGACTCCTTCCAATTGCACCCCTCATTGACCAGCCATATGCTGCCTCCCATTAGCTATGCGGCTCCTGCACCACTGCTAGTGCAAGGGGGAAACGAATGTTTCCTTAGATCTGCCACAACAACTCAGAGGGTCTGATGGCTAGCCAGCACGGCTGTGCTAACACTGTCGCAGTGCTTTTTGTTGCCCAGGTGTCAGAGGCGACGCAAGGACGTTCAGGCTCCCTCTTTCCATAGGCTGGCTCAGGTCCAGTCGAGAGATGTGACTCCCCATCTGCTAGCTAGCTCCTCCCAACTCTCTCCCTCCTCACCCCCCCCCCTTGTGCTCATGTGTGTGACACACAGGCAGGTTCAGGCAGGACGGCTCTGGACCCGTCCCCGATCGCCATGCCCTCCACCACACAGACCAAGGACATGCTGACATTTGGTGCCTGTGCTGGAGACAGTGTGCTAAACTGTTAATCGAAATGCTGTATTGTGTTGCTGGGAAGGCCACAGACATGGTGCAGGTAGCTCCTTAAAAGTGCTAATCGGACACCTGCATCCTCTAATCCCCTTGGCTCGGGCATACACCTGAGACCTATTTGATCACTGGGCTACAGCTCTATAAATGACAGAGATCCACATAAATCTACCACATAAACGCTCAAACACAGTCCACTATTTTCCTTCCAGTACTTTCGTTCCACTGAACATGAAAAAACAATCTACAATCTACAACAATTCTAGTGACAATACACAGAGGTGGGTTTCTGACTACATAGGATAGTTTTAGAGGGCACATTTGCTAGAATACTGTATGGTAACAGAACCATAAAATACAAAAAATACTGTGACTGAAATAACATCTTTGTTGCGTCTTTGTTCCTATAGATCAACTGAAAGAGCAAAGAGCTAACAACACCATAGCCAAAGGTTCAAAACTTCGGGAGTACACATCCTGAAAAACTAAGTATGAAAAAACACTATGTCGATCTGTATTATGTTCTAAGTAGCTGTGGACAAAAGTGTTTAAGTGTCTGAATAAATGTTCACATATGATGTTCACATATATGTTGCAACTGATTTATCGACAGCAGAATTGATTGCTAGGTCCTCAAGTACTAATGAGTCTTTTGACATTGATGAATTGGTAGACTAAAAGACTGAAATAAACTGGAAGAGAGAAATCAATGAATTGACCCATGGTTTAGTTATTGATAGAATGAAGGATGTGTTTGCAGCTTAATTACATGTACTTCTCTAGATGAACTTATGTCCAGAGATGCTTGACAATGTTCTCAGTTGAATTATATAGAATTCATGAAGCTTATATATGACCGTCATGTGTTTCCTTTATAATGTCTAATAAAAGAACCAACATAATTGGATGGGATTAGAATATCCTTTTTTAGGAAAATAAAGATGTCAACTTCATGATTTAAATTCTTGACTTCATAATTACACTATTTGGACAGATGCTGTGTGGTCCTTAATTTCTTGAGTAATTAAGGTACTTGCAAAGCAACACTGCTATGGAACCTGCCAGGCTCTACATCTCCCTTGACATATTTACCTGAGCAGTATTTACAGAAAAAGGATTGTATATTGATCGCAGAATGCAGTCACTGCTGTGAAATGCAATTACTCTGGTTTTAAGCATCTCTCTTTGTTAACGTTTGTTAGTGAGGAGGAGCTCTGTAAAGTGTGTGATGGTGAGGTTTGTGTTGAGAGGGATGGCCTGGAATGAGGAGACTGGGGATTGAGTTCTGACCTCGCTAGGTGTCACTCCTATCTCCATGTCGTGGTCCATGTGGATTCGAGAATCCCCTGCCATCCTCAGCTGCGGCTGTACACCTGTGTTGCATGAGAGGGAAAGATGGATAGATAGAGAGATAGAGAGAGAGAGAGGGAGGGGAGGGAGAGAGCCAAACAGAAATCAAGAAACCATCTGTGAAAAGATTGACATTACCTAGATTAGGGCGGGATCAAACACACGTTCCTCATTCCAAGGATTCAATACCAACAGTTCACACTCAATCCCGGATAACATCCAACCACACAGTGATGAAATACAAACGTTTTCAAAATACTTCAGCTCGGTCAATAGTTCATTAAGTGTTTATATCCATCTCAATTACTGCAACATGCATATTTATCATGTGAAATGGGCCTGAAAATTCTAATCGACCGGGGGCAGACACATACATCGGCAAACAGGGAGAGAGGAGACAGTACAACAGAGATTCCGAAATTGGTACAACACTAATACCTCGCCCTGGCAAGAAACAACATGTCACACACCTTTTTTTTATATTGGGAACATCAGCATGCTAATCTGTTGATTTTTAGCTCACAGGCCAACTGGGACGTGCATGTCTGTCCAACTGTGCAGGAACTGTTTGTTAACACGTGCGTCTAAAACAAGCAATTGGTCTCAGCTGTGCCTGGCCACTCCGTGCTTGTCCCAGAGGAGACTGCACATCAGCGCCAACCTAGCGTAAGCTCCACGTTTACTGGGCCAAGCTGAGCACTTCAAAAGCAGGAGACGAACGACACTCGACAGCAACACAGTCTGTCAGGAGAGGAGATGAGGAGGAACACTGATGCTGTTTTATCTGTGAATTGTCTGTGGAGATGTGCTCTTTCTAAACATATTTTTTTCCTCTTCTTTCTTTTTCTCAAAATACACTCCTTGTTGAAGATAAGGCTTGACATGCCTTTTTATATCATTTTATTTATTTTACTTTATTTTTCTACAGCATGGTGATATATAAAAAAAAACAACACTGTCACTTCCATTATATTTTCTTTGTTACATTTCATATTGACAAGGGCATTTTTGTCTCCCTCTCCTTGGCACACCATGTATTGTTTGTTTCGGTCTAATTTGATTGCTCTTAGTCTAACTTTATGATGCTGTGACAGGAAATATTATTTAGAAATTCAATTTTCGATCTGTTTTTTTGTTCCCCCTACTGTGCACCTGCGTTCGCAAAGAAACCTGACAAAATGTTATTCATGGGCATGAATTACAAAAGGCTCCAGTCATGCCGAGAGAGAGGGAAAAAATAAAATCCTGTTTTTGTTTGGCCATTTCCTATCTGTCATTTTAGATTGTTGGCCACAAATATGGATGCTGCATATGGATGATGATAGGCGCTTTATTTACAAGAACCATTAAGAGGCATTCTATAGACGACACTATACGGATGCTGCTCGTCAAGAAACCTGCTTTTGTTGTTATGCAACAAGACTCCAAATTGAGACATTGATCTGGCTGGAAATCAAATCAATGGTAACACGGTATGGAAACACATTTAACCCGACACAAATTAAACTGATTGCCGGCCCCAGCAATGGCCACACACACACACCCCTTTAACATCTCATCCATTTGTAACACTCATAGTTGGAATACAAAGATGGCAAGCTGGGGCACAGGAAATGCAAAGAGGGTCCACGCTGCAGAGGAGAGACATGTCGCACACAGCGTCCACCCAGGAATAGCCTGTTGACATTGATGGCTCTACTGCAAAGGGCAAGGCGACAACGTGATGAGCATCAGCTCCAGAAGGTACACACGGAGGAACACTGGGTCAATAAAATGTAGAAAAACCTCAGCCCCATTTGAATACATTTCGAGCCGCGCTTGCGTTCCACTCTCTCCGCGCGGAGGGGTCGCATGTATAAATCATGCTGATGACGCCGGTGAACCTGCAACCCTTTCATGCCTCTCCCCTGGACTCTGATAGCTGCACTTAGAGACAGCCGATAGCTCTGCGCAAGTGGGGAAAGATGGGGGTGGAGGGGGGGTGGGGGGAACATGCGGCGTGAACAGACTCTAGTGAGCAGGCGCTTATCTCGTCGCCCCTGAGAGGAAAGCATGTGTTTTTACTGGGCAGCTTTTAGGCTGACAGGGTGTTTGTGGTTGAGTCGGGTCTCAGGACAAGCATGGGGGGGGGGGGGGGAGGCATGGCTCAAACTCGGCCCAGAGGGAGTGCTCCGGGCATGATCCAGCCAAGCGAATACAAACAGGCTCCACATTTCCAAGAGCAAGGCCAGAGAGTCAAACCTAGAGAGAGAGAAAAAACATCTGTTCGCCTGTAGCTACCGTTAAGGGCCGATCTCTTAGGTGACCCTGATTCTGTGTTTGTGATGGGGGGGTCTTTGTGTATGTGTGTGTGTGAGCTTAGGGTTCGATGTGCTTGTGCATATTTCGAAGACGTCAGCATTCTTGTGAAAGGTGAGAGCTTGCCGCGAGCCATGCCAAGTACGTTCTTGTATCAATACTAATTAGCGCTTCAATAACACAGTCTGGGGATGGCTTAAACTGCCTTGAGAGGGCCACAGTCCAACGGACTCTTGCAGATTACTACTTAAATCGTTACTCTACGACAAAATAAAAGTCACTGCATTAAGACAGCAGGGATGCACTTCATTTGCCAGATAACCTTTCACTTTTTAATCATCTACGGGGAATGATAAAACATCGTGGTGCAGGTTTGGCAGGGACACACTCCACAGTCCCATATACTGCAGTTTTAAACCAGTGAGACATGGATACTGGGTGCAACAGCTGACAGAAATGATAATCAATACAGTACATACATCCCTCTGACTCTCTCTCTCTCTCTCTCATCTTCATCTTGAACTCCCTGTCTGGTTCACTGGAAGCAATTAATAAACCCCACGGAGAGCCAGCACAGCACTTATCCGTACTTTACCATTGAGATGTAATGTTTGCAGCTGGTCATTCATCCTATATCACAGACCTTGCAGGTTTTTATTTCTGTTTTTGGGGTGTGTGTGGGGGGGAAAGCAATTTTGAGGAGTCAACAAAATAAAATGCACAAGTCAGAGTTTGACGGAAGAGGGTACATCTAAGGTAGAGGAGTGATATCACACACACACACACACACACACACATACACACACACACACACACTCCCATTAGCTATTCAGAGACATCAGTAGGATGTTGCCATCATTCTTCCTCCTCCTTCTCCTCCTCCAGACTATGTTCATCTCTGGGAGGAATGAGAGATGGGACACAGCTCTGTACCTCTCACCACTCTGGTGTGACACTTGGAGGTCGGGCAGGCCAAGCAGCTTACCGCGTCCCTAGCGCCAATGGTAGCCATCTTGGCTGGCAGCCCAGAGGACTCTCTTGTTTTGTGTGTGTGTGTGTGTGTGTGTGTGTGTGTGTGTGTTTGTTGTGTGCATTCGCATGCACATGTGTGATCCCACAGATTCAATCACCTTCCCTAGATCACCTTCTCCCGGTTGGCTCCATCTGCACCAGATGTCCCAGTCCCAACTGAGGACAATTAGCCTAATGAAATGACAATGTCCTCCCCCTTGTCTCACCCTACCCCAACCCCCAATCCACCTCCACCAAAAAATACTGCCCGCTCCAGGCCAAGAATAGCCTCCGCAAGTTGAGACTGCACTCACCCCCCTACTCCAATCTCCCTCGCTCGCACCGCGGCGCCAAGAGGCTGGTCTTCTGAAAGTGATGCCCCTGCTGTGATGAGTGAGACTGGACAGAGGATGGGGGAGCCATGGTTAACCAGCTGCCAACCACTCCAGAAGGCATCCTCCACCAGCATAGTGTTCATGTGTGTGTGTGTGTGTGTGTCTGATGGCTAGATGTGTGTCTACCTGGAGATGTGTGTGTGTGTGATTGTGTGGTTTATGGTTATTTGCGTTTGTATAGGTGTCTATGTGAGTGTGTGTCTGTGAGTGAGTGTGTGTAGGTGTCTGTGTGTGTGTGTGTGTGTGTGTGTGTGTGTGTGTCTGAGTGAGTGGTTTTAAAGTAAAACCAAGTGGTGTGACACTTCTTCCCGGCTCTATCGGAGTGCTCGGCAGCTCGTTATCATTGGCTGCCTGGTGTGGGTGAGGGGAGAGGCGTGCTTGAGGGATGTGTTTAGAATGGGCAGGGATGGAAGGCAGGGATGGAAGGCAGGGATGGAAGGCAGGGGTGACACAGTCCTGACAGGGAACTGAAACATAGAAGGACAAAGGGCTGCTGATGACTAGTATGCTATCTAATATCGATATCCATCCAAAATCCATAGTGTCAATCTCCAAGCTTGACCTATCTGTAAGAAGCATAGGAGTATTGATCAGATAGGAGTGGAATTTAATCGCAACAATTAAGCCCCCAATGTCAGAAAAAAATAAATTTAAACACTTGCTGTAATTTCGACAGAAGCCCAGTAAAACAGTCACTGCGTTGTGGATTTTCACAAATGTCTTCCAATTGTGGCTGTTACAATGGCAGAAAAAAAACATCATTAACTCTTTTGTGCTATTAAGTGAATATCTGTCGCTCTGGCTCGATGCATGATGCCCTATTGATCCAGCACGCTCTGCGCTGTGACCTTTCCCGTATGGATGGGCCGAGGTGGAGCGTGACCCACAGCACCCTGCTCGCTCGCTCTCCCCATATGTCACAATAAGGCACAGAAAAGCCTGAGTGAATGAGCTCCTAGTCCTCAGCAAGCCTTCTTACCCGCACAGCGCCTGGAGTCACAGCACACTGATAATGGCTGAGCCATACTGATAATGACCAATTAGCCCGGCCAACAAGTACCTCTGTCCCCATTCCTCAGAGCCGGCGCATCAGGAGGAGACGGACGAGAATGTGAGTGGCGGGAGCGACAAGGCAGAGGTGGATTGTGAAGGGAACTGTTGGTGGGTGTGTGTGTGTATGTGTGTGTGTGTGTGTGTGTGTGTGTGTGTGTGTGTGTGTGTGTGTGTGTGTGTGTGTGTCTGTGTGTGTGTGTGTGAGAAAAGGTTGCATTCTGTTGTGTGTGTGGGGTTGGGGGTGTTCCTCTGGTGTTTTACGACACATCGTTTTTTTTACAGGATGCAGTGGTGGCGTTTGCTCTTTTTCTCCTCCATGCATCACATTTATGTGTGGCAGAGTGCGGGATGCAATATTCTTCCTCTTCTTTTCTCTCTCCCTCTCTCTGTCCCTTTCTTCCTCCCTTTCCCCTCACTGGTGGGAGAGTTAGCAGATAAACACAGCGCTCCTTTACTGAACTCAGCCCTAAATCACAGGCATAAATGTGCAGGTTGTCACTTTTAAATTGCATGAACACAGTCCATGACGATACTGTTTATGCGCAAAAAGAGATTGGATTGTTTACTATGGGAGCTGAATTAATTGAGCTTCCTATTTGGTGTGGTTGCGGGTTTTATGTTGTGTTACTGGAGGCCACTGTTCCATAGAGGCTTCAGCAAAGACCACCCCACTGTAAGGAAATGGACCATGCACACAGCATTGTTTTGGCCCTTCCCTCTTTCCATCCCCTCTCCTTTCCTTTTTTGCCTAAAGGCAAAATGAAATATCCACAAAGGAGAACATTGCATCAAAGATCAGTCAGAGTTCGCAATGGCAGATCTCCCTCTCTCTCTCTCTCTCAGAGAACTGTTTTACACTTTCTTTGGCCTTTGAAACAAATGCTTTGCCGCAACAGAAGCCAGGGCTGCATTTTAAGTACATTTTGCACGCCCCCTTGAGATTCTTCCTTGGCTAAATAAATGTCCACAATTAATAATTCAAACACTAATATAATTTGGATTGCACTTTTAAATACAGCACAAAAATAACTGCTCGCCTATGCCTACAAGGGGTAAGGGATGAGATGCATCAAGGAATGGCTGACTTTGCCACCGATGGCGGCAACACCCAGGCGTGTGATCACAGGTCAGGGGTCAGCACACTGAAGGGCAATTTCACACTGCTGAGCCTCTGCTGGCTTCACTCGCTCAGTCTCTTCATTACATTTACACGTCACAGGCCAAGCTCACTTCCAGCACCTGCGGAAATGACACACAAAAGCTGCCCACACTGGAGCATTGGAGAGAAGAGCACACCGTCATGTAACATTGTGTTTGTACACGAAAGAAGAAAAAAAGGCCACTGTTGGTTTGTCAAGCCTTTTCAACCAACTCAGCAGTTTTTCCCCAGCAGTCTTCTGTCAAGCTGTATGTCGCTGTGACTCCAGGGGGATGCATGAAAATAAATACTATATGATACGATACCCTGTCAGGGCAAGTGGTAATCATACATCCATACATTCTCATACAGTCTTTGTGTGCCGTTCCTATGGTGTGTCCTGCCTTAGCCAAGCTGCATAGTCTGGTCCACTGTTATGAAACTTTCGTTCAGAATATCTATGAGGCAGTGAGCTGTGACACAGCAGCGTGACGGAGGGCATCACAGTGCCACAGCCTCGGGCATTGCAGCTTTCCACCCATGCTAAGTACATGGGGGGGGGGGGGGGGGGGGGGGGGGTGACGGTGGGGGTCGATGTAAACCCTTCACTTGCACTTTTTCCCCGCTTCTTCTCCGATACTCAAGATCGGACACGAGCGAGACTACACCACTAGTGCGGTGTGTGTATCCCTCCCTCCATCACCCTCTCACACCTTTTCTCTTTGACCTCCCTGAAAGCATGAAAACATGTATGTATATATACACACCAAATCTCTCTCTCTCTCTTCACACACACACCTATCCCACCAATCACCCACTATGCTGTGTTTCTATATGCTAATCAATTCCAAGCTGACGATAAGACACTCGCAAAACTCCTGCATTGCACAAGGAGTACCAAAGCATCGCTAAACAATCCTCTTAAAGCACCCAAACAAACGGACAAGACAAGCAGCTACAAGAAAACATGATAAATATCTCCGTTTCAGCGGGTCTCCCGCAACTGCTGCGCCTGTGCACAAACAAGACGGAGCGGCTAACACCTCAATGACATTTACTGATTAGACACAGATGCCTGTGATCTCTGATGGGACAGAGGTCTCCTAGCGGATCCCATCAGCACTCACACGCTCACCTATGCCAGCACACTTCTCAGCACAGAACACTCTTCGCAAGCCATGCAGGACGAAAGATGTCTGATGCGAAGTGGGTAAGGACTAGGAGTGGGTGGGTGGGTGGTGGTGGTGGTGGTGGTGGGGGGGGGGGGGGGGGGGGGGGGGAAGGATGCTACGGTGTAATCAATGATGATCAGAAAAGCGATGGCAGGCGATAAGGATGCTGCAGCATGGGAAGAGAGTACGGGGGCATAGCTCGGTAACATCGTGTCTCTCCCCCCCTCTCTCTCTCTCCCTCTCTCTCTCTCTCACACTCGTTCACACTCCCCCTTTTTCACCCTTCTCTGTCTCGCTCTCCTCCGTGTCTCGCACTTACCTTCAGTTGGCCACAGAAGTAGCTGGCAGGCACCCGTCGAGGCATCTCAGAGCTGCAGCGCGTCCCTGTGTGTACTCCACCGCGGTCTCTCCGGCTTTGTTCAGGATCCGTCCTGCCTCCCCACTCTGCCTCCTCGCTCCTGCATGCGTGCGTGTGTGTGAGTGGGTGAGAGAGGGAGCAAGAGAGAGAGAGAGAGCAGGAGAGAGAGAGAGAGAGAGCAGGAGAGAGCCGGAGAGAGGGAGCATGTGTGTGACTGTGAGTGTGTGTGTGTGTGTGTGTGCAGAGGAGTGAGAGCTTCCTCCCCCAGCCACCCCCCTTACACTTTTCCCTCTCTTCCATGCAGAGCTCTCGTCTCTGAGGATTTGTCCTTTGAGTGTGTGTGTGTGCGTGTGTGTGTGTGTGTGTGTGTGTGTGTGAGAGAGAGAGGAGAAACTGACAGCAAGACAGAATGTGATGGGAAAAGAGTGTGAGAGAAAGACGGAAAGGAAGAGGAGAAGAAGAGAGTGTTTGTTTGAGAGGATTTGTGTGTGACCTTGTTGTTATGCGTGTGTATCTCTGTGTGTGTGTGTGTGTGTGTGTGTGTGAGTGAAGGGAAGAGAGAGAGAGAGAGAGAGAGAGAAACACATGGCTCATTTCTTTCTGTGGGCAAAAGCATGGAGGAATGTGCATGGCAGAGAAAAGTACAGCTAGAAGCAGTGGAGAGGTATGTTGGATAATCAATTGCTCTAATACTGCAGCTGAGCAAAGGCCCTGAGGGTGAGAGTAAGAGGGAGAGCGAGAAAAACAGAGAGAGAGAGGAGAGGAAAGAGAGAGAGGACAGGAGAGAGTGAGAGAGAGAGGAGAGGAGAGACAGAGAGAGATGGAGAGACAGAGGAAGAAGAAATGTCAGGATTGTGAGCTGTTAGAAAGTGGGCACAGAGAAGAAGAGCATGCACAACACTATTGTTTTTATTCCTAATGTGTGTGTGTGTGTTTTTTTTTCTTTCTTTCTCTCCATAGCAAGGTCAAGAGAGCTGAGCGGTCTCCTCCACAGCTCGGAGAAACATGTCAAGCGAGGTTAAGCAGGGAGGGAGAGGTATGCAGGCGGGCTCTACGCATCTCTGTCTTCACAGGCTTTTCACATGGAAATCAGGCAGAGATTTATGGCTCTGCAGCGCCTTTGTTACCGAGCAGGATCACACTCCGCTCATGCAGGGCCAGTTGAGATTTTCTGTCCAAGTGAGCGTCACTGGATCGAGAGAGAGAGAAAGACCGAATCAGACAACGTGCCTAATAAGATGGGTGGTGGGGGTGTGTTGGTGTGTGTGTGTCTCTGTGTGTGTGTGTGTGTGTGTGTGTGTGTGTGTGTCTGTGTGTGTGTGTGTGTGTGTGTTGGATAGATATGTGTGCACGTGTGAAGCACAGTCCCAGCTCCTCTCTAGAGGAGGTCCTATTCGGTAATCAGGGACCAGGGTAAGGATATTGATCTCACCCGAGCCATCTTTATGGTTGTTTATCCACATTGTTTTGTGAGTATGTGGATGAGGACACGGGAATGAATCTATTTAAAGGCTCATTTGTACGGCAAACTGTACTTACCACACTGGGGAGAAGAGTGTTGCAGTATGAGTGGGCTTGTCCAGAACCTGCGGATGGAATTATTTAATCCACATTCATCCATTTTCTCCCCTGCACAGAATCAATCGCCATGTTACTCACATTATAAATGGTCTACTGTATCAATAAATTAACAATTCATATTAGATGAGAGGTCATCGGGAATAAGTAAACACACACACACACACACACACACACTACGGAACCCACATTTACACATGCACTTGCTAGCACATGTAGTTATGGCTGGGTAAGCAAAGTGCCTTTTCTGTGGCAAAGCAGTCCATTAATGCAATTTGCTGGTGTCCTTTGAAGCAAGCTAACTATGTGGGACCTTTAGGCAATGAATATATTAATGATATAATATATGAATTGATAGATGTACATATTAATCTATAAAATATGACACAGAGGGGTCAGTAGCTTATTTGTCTGGTATCCTCCCCTTTCTCTTCTCTTTCTCACTGCCCCCTTTCATTCTCTTTCACTTTGTTCAGGGTTCATTAGCTCTGATTGATCTTCTTGTCAAGGCGCATGACACCTCAATGAACTGAAATGTTACAGGCGCCCAGAAACAAGGAGGACAGGGCCTGAAGACCAGTGTGCCAAGGACTCCAACCAGAATAATCTAGTCACGTAAGCGACCAGCAAGCCAAATGAAAGAGAGAGGGAGTGAGAGACTTAAGATTTGCCTTTTGTCTCATAAGAAAGTGTGTCACTTAATTCATTTTGTTCCTTTTTGCTAATTACACTCACCATCGGTTTCAGCTTCAAGAGGCTTTAAAAGGAAAGAGAGCTCTTTATACTTTTTGCTCCTTCTAAATTTAAATCCATATACAGCATAGGAATTCAGTATTGGAATAGTGTCATTGGCCTGACAGTGGGCAGAGACACAAACAGTCCAGGAGAGATAAACTGGATGAAAAGGTACGTTTACCCTCCTAGCAATAAACATCCAATAAAGATTTAAAATAGCACAAAAAGCAGACATCACATCTGACTATAGCAGATGTTTCTCTCAATTAGTGGCCTGAGACTGGGCATATATTTGTTCAGCTTCAGTAGACTTGGTCAAAATGAAGAATGTTTTGGTTACTGAATATTTAAGTAAAAACTTTATAAACATACATCTGCCCATTTGTTTAGTATTTTATCATTTGTTCACGCTTCTAGAACAATCTGTTCGTGTCTAATACTAGTAAATTATAAATTGAGTTCCCTTCTTCATGTAAATGCATTATAAAACACAGACACCCCTAACTTAATGCCTCTGTACCATCCTCTGTAACAATAAATCATAACAGAAAGCTCACATTTAGGGCTAAGAGCAGCATGGTCTTGAACACAGTACCTAACCAGCATTAGAGTCATTCAAAACAAAACAATCTGGGTTTATGCTTTATATGTAAGGGATAATGTATAGTCCGGCAGTCATTATCGAAAAATTAATCTTGACGGGACGAACAGAACCCCGACGCGCAGCGTTCCAATATTCTCATATTGGAATGGACAAACCCCAGAAACTGGACAGGATAACCTTCCACTGTTTTGTTAGTCTCCCTGTGCAGCAATCAATCATGCTCGTTTACATGAAAACTGGATGGGCGTCACATTGTGCTGAAGAGAGCTGAGGAGAAAAAGGGCCCATTTAGCTATGGTAACGTGTTCAGATTTCAAAACATTATGGGGATAAAATTGGATGTTTCAAACAGTACCAGGAGCAAGTCTTCATTGTCTCAACTGTAAATACTGCCTAGTAAAGATGACAAAAAACAGGTTTAGGGTTTTTCTTGTGTTTACAGTTGGTCAACTAGAAGAATTAAAAAGGTCTCTCTGACATGTCCACAAATTTGAGATACATATATATGCAAATAATAGAAGATAATATGATTTGGTGCAAAAATAATAAAATAATAAATTATATTATTTGTAATACAATATAAAATAATATGAAAATTGAATTTCATAGAATGGTAGTTATTTGATTCTGGATTTTCAATCACATTTGTCTCAAAAGTGCACTTGGACCTCGTTAATTCTCAGCTGACGAGTTGTTCTTAAACAGAAAACGTATTACCATGACTGCTCTCCCTCCTACTTCAAGCTTCCTACTTCCTACTTGAGCATGGCAGTCGGGAGGTTGGGTTAGGGGACCCAGATCTTACTCTGCAGCTGCAGCGGTGTTTCAGAACAGGCCAGATCCAGGCAGAGGAACATCACGGTGACACAGTGTGGAGAAAACAAGAATAGCATGGGGGCTGATGCAAAACACACTGCAGCACCTATCCACTGCTACTGCTATAGCAGAGGTCCCATTCCTTGTCTCATCACACAACATTTTCAAAGACTCTTTTTGACATTCAGGTTTTCCGTGATACAGATGCAAGTAACATAAGAGACCAACTAAATAACAGCCATAATGTTATAAACACGTCTTCAGTTTATGTACAATTCACACTGACCGACTGAATGACATGATAGTTAATTGCTTGTGTCTGCAGTCAGTTGTGCATGAGTGTTGAAGCCAGATTGTTGTGGTCAGTCAATACAAACAGTATCAATGGACTACCGTTGGCCTAATGCCAATGGTGATGGCTTCTCATCAATGTCCTACGGCTTTCCAAAGCCATTATGCCTGTGGAAAAGTACGGTATATTCCCTCTATTTCATCAAAGAGCTTAAATGCCTCCTGATGAACTGGTCAGTCTGTGTGGGAAAATGCAGTATGTTGAAATGAATGACATGAAAGGGACAAGAGGCCATTTCATTGTTGTAGTGGTTGACAAACCAGTTCCCTAGGATTGGATCGGAAAAAAACAGACTGCAGAGTGTCGACATTAAAGAGTTGGACTTTTCCGGAGAGGATTCTGATAAGGTCCTCCTAATACCAACATCTCTCTCTCACACACTCTCACACACACAAACATGGAGACATGACACACAACATCTCTCTCTCTCACACTCTCACACACACAAACATGGAGACATGACACGCAACACATCTCTCTCTCACACTCACACACACACAAACATGGAGACATGACACACAACACATCTCTCTCTCACACTCACACACACACAAACATGGAGACATGACACACAACATCTCTCTCTCACACACTCACACACACACAAACATTGAGACATGACACACAACATCTCTCTCTCACACACTCTCACACACACAAACAATGGAGACATGACACACAATACAACTCTTTTACAGGGTGCTCTGTCATATGAAACCAGGTTGGATCAAATGAGTGGAGAGCAACGGAAACACACCTTGTACTCTTATTCCCTATTCTTCTCTGTCTAAAACCAGCACACTAGTACACTACAGTCCTTAAAATACCAGGATACTTAATAGCACAGATGAATTTATTCAGCTTGCTAGTGACAGAGTATTGTGACAAAGAAAGAAAAAAGCTCCTCAACTTATCTTTAAACTGCATTGCTATTTAATCTATTACTTTTCTGTTGGTTTCCTACAAGGCTTTGAGTGGATGTGCAGCTCCCAGGCACTAAATATATGTGAATATGTAAATATGACACATGAATAAAATAAAAATAAAACAGCAAAACAAGTGAGAATACTTTTCCAAATGTGTTTCCATTTTCCACACAGACATCATGAAAGGTATAATGTCAGGGCAAGTCAGAGGGTGAGAGTTACGCAGATGCTACCAGTCGAAATTTTTTCATGGAACAACAGCACTTGTTTCTGCCCTTTAAGCACACCCTGGTGCACTGAAGCAGCTGGGAACCGAGGGACTCCACAGCCTCTACCCAGAAATAAGACCAGGCCTGGAAGGGCACAATGAGAGCCTCGGGGCATGATCAGGCCAGCCGCTGCATTTCACTGGAACTTAATTTCTCATTAACATTCCAGCACCGCACCTGAAGTGTGGCATTATGCATCTGGCACAGGTGAATTAGAATGACAAAGGGGGGAGGGGGAGGGGGGGGGCATTTTGTGTCTCCGTCTAGCCTGTTGCAGGTAGGCACAGATGCTTTCAAAAGAGCCCAAGCAAGCATATGCAGAAAGTCTGAAATCTTTCATTCTGGAACACACACACACACTTTACTTTGCCCTCAGTCCTAGGCCAACAATGCATAGGCTGTACATTTGGGTGATTTTGCTCTAAGGAATGCATAGAGCTGAAAGGTCTTTCTGAAAAAGATTTGAGAGAAAAATAATTTGCATGAGAAATGACCATTCATCAAGGGAAATTAAATTATTTATTTTCTCCCCACAAAATTTCAGATTTTCACTCAGCAGAATGTGTTACTATGAACACATACGTTGTTACTGTGAACACATCTTTGAATATTCCAGATTTTCCCCCTTTTTTTAAGTTGTTATTTTAGGATTCGCTTTGAGCTTTAACTTGGTAAAAAATGTATGGGCAAAACTATTTTACATCAAAAGACAGATGTACACTATACAAAGAAAACTTTACAACAATTCCACCCAAGAAACTTCAGTTACAAGTCTGGATGATGTCCAAAGAAAACCAGTAAGCTGCTCTCAATACATAGTGGCACAGGAGGAAATCATATTATAAATTTCATTCCAAGTACACCTTGCTTTAAAGCTATTCCAACCATCGTCAAAGCCAGGGCTTTTTGCATTTACAGGACCCAGTAACCAGATTAAAGAGGTTTGAGAGGACAGTTACCGGCTTTAACCTTGAGCGTCTATCATCAACACATAAAAATGATATTTATGTTAAGGGTTCATGGCTATCAGTCCAGACTGGAACAAAACTAGGCCTGGCTATAGCAGAGTGAGATGCTATCTGAGTCCTGTTTTCAGTAACCAACAGTATGTGTAAATGCTAAACAGTCGGCACGCGCTTCATTCGCCATTGTGAAAGGGAGGCGATGCAGATGCCGACTCTGCATGTTGCGGGGTAAACAAACAGGATTTTTGGGTGTCAACATCACCTAGACTGATCTCGGCCCCCGTTTTCTTACTGGAGCCATACAAAAAAGACGCAAGGTGTTAGAGACACACCCTTCAGAGGGAAGAGTAAGTGTGCATGTGTGCTGAATGGGGCCACAAGAGAAAGAGAGCAAGATTGAGGGACGGAAAGGAAAGATATACTAGACAGAGCAAAAGAGGGAGAGGAGAACGAGCTGGCTGTGGACCAGGTTTTGAAACTTCTGGAAGTTCAGCAAGGTAAACTCTAGCTATTCCCTCCATTAAATGTGCCACCTGTTAAAAGAATTACGGCAGTACCTGTGTTGTGTACCTGGGGGTCCAGGTCCCTTGTTCATGTTCATGCTCAAAATGTTTCTTATCTGGTATACATCAATGATCTGACCATTTCAGTACTGGATTATAAAGATTTCTACACTTGGACAGAGATGCCTGTGTCTGAGAGCATGCTGTTGGCTTGAACCTCACTGAACCAAGGATCATTTCAAGATTTATTTGCAACTTTAATCAAATATTTTTCCATAAATAAGCTATGTCAGTTTGGCCCTTTTGGTATTCTACTGCTCTTGATGTTAATGGCTTCAACAGCTGATAACAAAGTTAGTAAGTTTTTGACAGTCTGGCTAAATATACTGGACACTAAATATATGGACACATTTAAAAGCTATTTTGCTACTTGATGTCCCTAATGTCAACAGATTTGTGTTTATTTTTTTTTTAATACTTTGTTGTAGGTGCGGGAACATGCGCCGCAGGATTCTCGTTCTTAGTAGGCACACTCAAGAAGGTTGTGCCACTAGAGAGTGCCACCCACAACCAAAGCGGCAGCACCTAATTTTTGGTAAAAGTAGATAAACTATCTATTGACCTATCCAGAAGTAAATGAGCGCGCCTTGAGCATGGGACAGTGTGACAAAGACTGCACTGCGAAACAAGCCACGTTTGAAAAGAAAAGAAAAGCAAAGCGAAACGAAAGGGTTAATTGGAACAATATCTTATTAAATATCTTAGCCTACTTTGCGGTAGTTTAACGGATTTACCCAGCCTAAACATGATTTGGCTGTCATTTGACCGTAGTTTTGAGTTGATAAGCAAAGCAATTATTTCTATAATAGATCACCTAGATGTCAGCTAACTAACTTCCTGGGCACTGAACCCAGTGACAGAGGGCTAGCATCCACAGATTTTAAAAGCATTTTGAAAGAAAGAATAAACGTGTGTAAGACACGTAGGCCTTCTGAGGCAAATATGTTTCTTGATCGTTAGCTCATTATGTGCGCCAACATTAACCCAACAACCCGATTTACACGCTCTCAGAGTCTTAACGAATACTCAATAGACCCAATGATGTTATTAGAGCCAATGTCTGCCACACTGTTCCTCGGGTGTCTTGAAACGTCTGCAACAGCTGAATGACCTTATTGCCGAAGCAGTCGAGACAGGCATAGTCAGCAGAACTTTAATTATTCTGTGAATGTTTGGGTGCATGTTTACTGTCTCTCTTAAGATGGTGGACAGATCAAAATCAGTTACCTGTTGCATTGTTGTGTTGTGCCAGTTCGAGTTCCAGCTCGACAAGTCCAGGCTGGGCATCCTTTTTCGTTTTAGGTTACTGTCAAGTTATTTTTTTGTTTTTGGCATTTTGGCGTTTTTGGCATTTTTGCTTCAAGTTACCGTTTGCCTTCAATGTGATACTCATCTGAACTGCTAGCACACCTTGTGCCGCTGTCTGAGTATGCAATATGCGAATATTTGCATACATGATGTGGGTGCGCCCTTGTGCGGGAACGTAGACGGAGTTTCAAGTTTACAATACACATCAAAAAGACTTGCACAAACCCTACAGAAGAAGATGTGCAGGGTATTGTGAAAGCTACCTAACAAACTCTTTTAGGCTACCACAACGCTAAATAATCATGTAGTTGAGATGCACTAACCTTCATCCAGTCAATCTTTGGTGTCTCATAAATTGCAGGTACTCCTCTAGTGTGGAGAGCCTGTCCTGGGGTGGGCTGCAATTATTTAGTGAGACTTTAAACAATGTGAAGGAAATTTGATCAAGGACCTAACTAAAGCATAAATTATGTTTGGCATCAATAACTTACTACTATGTTTTTGCACTGAGGAGGTAAACCTGGTAAACAGGAAACAAAAAAGGTTGCTGGAAAAGCATTGAGCTACTTGTGATTAGTGCATAATATCAACCATTTTGGTCAAAATGTCCCATGAACACCTTTAGCTGTGAAGCTAACACCCACAAAAAAATGTATATTCCTTTGTGGCATAACATTTTGTAGGTCATCAAAAGATCTCGAGAAGGGAGGTGATAACTGTCGTCATACAATACTGCTGTGTTCACACTATTCGCACAAATCAGAACAAAAGCTTCTGAGCTCAGCCCCAAGGAATAGGTTAGCAAGCATGGTGGCCATAGTATTTAGCTTTTATACTATTAGTGGCTAGCCCACTGACTTATAGCATGGGCATTGACTTACATTTTTTAAATTTAGTTGGTGAAATAAAAGGAGTTACAGCAAGTGGCATCTTTCCAGGCTTAAATTGTGAAGAATACTTCAGTGCATCTCTACAGAATCACTATCAGTTTTCTCCAACAGAATTATAGCGATTCCTACAGCTTAACTGTAACAGTAATACACACACCAAGGTCATTGTGTCATTTTTGTTTCTTTTCATAAACATGTCTTCTAAATAAGAAACATATAGAAATGAGATTATTTAGGATAAATAGGGTAGATATGGAATGTGTGTGTGCTTCTTTGTGTAGTTTCTCGTGCATGTGTGTGCATGGTTAACAGGTCAGACAAAGACTAATCTATGTGAAGCGCGGAGTTAGAGTTTTCTCTCCGCAGGTGTGACTAGAATAGGGAAATGTTTATTAATGCATGCAAAATTATGACGGGGAGCATAACTAACATGAACTCTTGTATGGTGTGGTAAAGCCAACTATCTAATAACCATGAAAAGATGTCACGACAATAAACTTCAGTGGACAAATCAAATCAATAAATGACTATTGCAAAAACAAAAGTTAAACAGTCTGTTGCTTAGCAATGTAAATGACTATGCTAAGTAATCTAGATGTACGCCCAGTAATTATATTGAAGTTACAAGTGGTGCAACCTGGCTAAGGAAAAAATCTTAGGTAGTCACTGCTGTAGGAAATAGTTTGACACTTCTGCCACAAGCGGACTACACGGTAAAGGGGGACCTTAGGTCTGAGAGCTTGAGAGCAGCAGTGGTAAGAGAGCAAGGGCCTGCTCTGTGAGAACAGGGAGAAAGAGAGGAAGCTCTAGGTGACTTGGGGTTGTGTTCACTGTTTACATACGTTCCTGATTAAATCACACAATGAACAAATTCCAGGTGTACCAACATTGTTAAGTATGAGTTCCAAATGGCAGTATGAGGTCTGGCTGCTGTGGAATCTCGATCAAGAGCACAAGGACCTCCAAAAGGGTTAAGAAGCCTAAACACTAAAACTATCCCTGAATGAGATGAAGAACATCTTAAAAGATCTGCAGGTCTGAAGGTCCTGCTAACATTATTACAGAATCAGAGTTTTATTTATCTCTAAATATTTATGCCAGGATGTGTCTAAACTGTGAGTCTGTGTTTAATTTATTTTGATATTCTCCATTGTATCTGCAGGTGCAATCCCACATTTGGAAAATGGTACGCTCTTTACGGAAGTGTCTGAATGACTACCTGGCAGAGCGCCAGATTCGCCGAACCCGTCTGGTGACCAAAGATGGCCACTGCAATATTGAATATGGAAACATTAAATATCAAAACCATTTTTCCTACATTCTCGACTTCTGGACAACGCTTGTGGAGATCCGTTGGCGTTTCGTTATCTTCTTCTTTGTGGCCTCTTTCACAATGAGCTGGTTCATCTTTGGTCTGATATGGTACTGGATTGCTCGAGACAATGGAGATTTGTACTGGCAGGAACAACCAGAGAAGCACACACCATGTGTGGATAACGTCTTTGGTCTGACCACAGCCTTCCTCTACTCGCTTGAGACCCAAACGACCATAGGGTACGGAGGACGTGCCATCACTCCACGGTGTGCAGGAGCTGTTGCCTTAATCATCATTCAGTCCCTTATAGGTGCTCTTATCAACTGCTTCTGGTGTGGTGTTGTCATGACTAAGATCTCCCTTCCCAAGAAGAGGGCCAAAACTATTAGCTTCAGTGAAGCAGCTGTCATTTGTCCTAGGAATGGTACACTATGTCTTCAATTCCGTGTGGCTAATCTCAGGAAGACCCTCATGATCGGAAGCCAGATCTATGGCAAGTTGCTGCGTACAACCATAACGCCTGAAGGTGAAGCCATTATTATGGACCAGGTCAACATTGATTTCTTGGTTGAGTCTGGAAAGGACAACCTGTTTTTTATCTGTCCCCTGACTCTGTATCATGTCATTGACAAGTCCAGCCCATTCTTTGAGATGGCAGTGGACACCCTGCATCAGCAGGAGTTTGAGCTGGTCGTCTTCTTGGACGGAACAGCAGAGTCTACAAGCTCCTCTTGCCAGGTCAGGACTTCATACATCCCACAGGAGATCATGTGGGGCTACAAATTCCAATCCATCATCTCCCGTAGCAAAGAAGGGAAGTACCGTGTGGACTTCTCCAACTTTTCCAAGGTGGTACCCGTGCCAACTGCTCACTGTGCTTACTGCTTTCACAATGTGAAAGGCCATCATCATCATGCGAGGAATGGAACTGACAACCAGGGATTTGAAGTCATAGACATCTATGACGCAGCCCCTGCCACCAAGATGTAAACTTCATTGATGGTCTAGATGGTTATTATTAACAGTAACTGCAGACTATGCCTCTGTGTCACGATGTAATGTGTCTAATGGAGTTGTGTCAATTGCTATGAGCTATTGGACTAATGTATGCCTTACTTCTGAAAAACCACACAATTGTTTAACACCTACCACACAAGAAAAAATATCCATTGTCATTCCAAAGAATACAAGGGCTACACTTTTACAAAACTGGAGATCCAAAGAACAATTAGGCTTTCATTTTTTTTTCCTTTTTTAATACTGATGCAATACGTTTTTATATGTCTGAATTTCCAGCCGCGCTGGTTTTAACACGGTCTTCCGAAAATCAACTGTTTCTTACTTGGCAATTCAATATTAGGAGTGTTTTTCAAGAAAATGAACCAAGTACTACAAAATTACGAACGCAATGAACTTTGACAGGTTTTCTACTTTCAACTCTTTGTAAAAATTTGTACATAATAAAGATATATTACTTCATTTAGTGTTCACTGGTTGATGGGTATAAAAGCACTGTAGATGAGAGAGCCTTTGTTTTTATTCCGTTAACCCTTTTGTATAAAACATGCACTTACAGATTCATTCATATTAACATTTAAGTTAACTTTTTACACTAATACAAGAAAGTATATTTTCATTGTCAGATTTATCTTGGGCTCAGTAAAGATCTGTAACATCAGGGTTAGAGACAGTTAGACGAACAAGGCACAGGTCCAAATCCATTTATCCTGGTTCTACACTCATAGCCTTCTGCCCGGGAACAATTTCGTTGGTGACAGCAAACAGGCCATCATTCATGGATTGTTGGGACAGTGCAACAAGCCTGGAGGAGGCATTTATAAAACGATGTCCTCAAGTGGATAAAATGTGTTCTGGCTGAGTAATTTGACCTGACAAGTCACATTTCATGTGAAGTCATGTGAAACATAACGCCACCAAAATTAGATTAAACGGAACACTACACAGGCGAAACAATATGACCATCTTTTTCACACTGGGTATGCAAATATGAATTAGTTTACTGAAAAACCACTTCATCTAAACTACGAACGACAGTTGAAGGGGATCAGACAAATAAGTATAGACAAAATAAATCGACACAATAATAAAATATTACAAGCTGAAGTGTGTTTATGTAGTGGATCACAGTAGAATAGTTAGCATAGTCACAGCAGCAATATTACATATATTTTGACTATTTCTCTTATTCAATTTATTGGAATACAGCAAAGAACAAATTTCAGATTGCGAAAGGAACATTTTAGACCAGAGGGAACAGAAGTTCTTGTGCGGGAGGTCCACGCCCGACTTGAAATCAGTTTTGGAACCGCCAGCCAGGTAAAGACACCCTGAGACCAAGTCACTGAATGCATCAACGCAAGTGGCTTTGGAATTGTGACGGAGCGAAATATGCACCGTCACTATAAATAGCACACGGAAAGACGGAAGATTTGTTACGGTTAATTAATAAGTGTGCAGCGAACGTTAGAGGGAGTGCTTGGTGGACTATGAGCCTGTGAGAATGAGCACGCATGGGACAAAAAGGAAAGTGCAATTAAATCGCGGAGCTCACCTGCAGTCTAACCGGCAACTAACCGAAGCAGAGCGCATATGGAAACATCTTCCTTATTCACGCAGAAGCGGGAAATAATGGACGGTTCCACTTGAGACGGGGGTTTTCGTCCGTATGGAAAAAGGACATTGTAACTGGCTGTCAGAAGCCAAAGTAATATGTTTGTGCATATGATGATGCTCAATGTAAAGTATTGTATGCATGATACATGGTTAAGAGTAAAAAGATATGTCTGTTTAGATAATTGATTAAAGTATAATGGTTGACTCCTGGGAGGAGGGGTTAGGGTGAATATAACCTGCATCCTATAACCTGTAATGGCAGGCAGTCTAGCTTTGTCCTCTGAGGTGAGAGGATGACTGTACTAATTAATTAAGCGATTTATTGCAAGTCAGTAGAACTACTATTTGTGTTTGTTTGTGGGGAAAGTTAGTTCTGTTAAATGTGAAGTGCGTCTTGTCTGTTCACCTGCCGGCAGCCTAAATAAATCTGCACCTTGTTGGCTTACTTGAACGCTTTCTACTGGTTACTGCCTCTGCCGCTCAACACTCTACTTCACAGGAATTCTGAGAAAAAGGCGGTTTCAACAATGTTAGGCAGAGAAGGAAGCCAAAGCTTGCCTCTATATGAGAGAGAGCAGGGCAACAGGGGGGGGGGGGGGCTCCAGCAGTGTGGCAAGCTTCGGTGGCATACAAGTTGGTATTTCAGATACTGCTGTGAGTGGTATTCACAACATGCTGAGTGGTTGGCATAATGTACAGCGTGATAAACTCTGGAAGGCTGCAGGAACACCTGAATTTACCAAAATGAAAGACTGCATGTTTTGCTGAGCCTAAAGCCGACCGGGACACCCTAACCGTGGAGGCCAGGGGATGCTGGAAGGATGCTGTTACTTTCACAGCAACAGGAAGGAGGCTCATACCTCCGTGGTGTTTGTCAGGTGAGGACCAGTTAGATGGCCGGTGTAATTACCAGATCGGTAGGTAGGTGGAGATGTCTCAGTGAGGTCCATGAATGAGCGGCGCAACTGGGCCACCCTCTCCTGTGCCTACGCTTCATGTGCCCTTCTTAAATGTATTCCATGCCCTGTGGCAGAGGTGTAAAGTAACGAATTACATTTACTCACGTTACTGTAATTGAGTAGTTTTTTTGTGTACTTTGTAATTTTTAAGTAGTTTTTGAAATCGGTAATTTTACTTCTACTTAAGTAGATTTTGACTGAAGTATTGTACTTCGCTACATTGGAAATTACATCCGTTACTGAGTAAAAAAAAACATAGTTCAAGAAAGGAAACTGAAAGGCGGGAATCGCGCACGACAATTCTCACAGCAGTGGTGGATGCTGCATAGAGAGGATGATAGAGTTGATGCAAGCCGCCGGTGTCGAGTCACGAGAGATAGAGATGGAGGAAGATGATAGTGCGGACTACCAACAAGCTGCGGACGACCAACAAGCTGAAGCACCGAACTTTCCGCAAGTTAAAATTAAAGAAGATGAAGAAACCCCGTGTCCACATCTCAGCAAGCAGTTTGCCTTCCAACCTAAAAGAGGCAACAGCTATATAATGCTGTGTAAGCTGTGCCTGCACCGCCAGACAGAACTTTCTGCTCATAAAAATGAATCTTCAAATCTGCGTAAGCATGTGTTGGTAAGTACAGTATTTGTCCCTTTCCATTAGTAGTTCAGACAGCGTTTTTGTTGTTTACTTAGCTTTGCTACAATAAGCAAAATATGCGTGTCATGGCACTTGTAGCCTCATTTTGGCTAGCACTTGCTGTCGCTACACGATGGTAGTCCTTTGGGGGATAGTAGTCCCTCACATTGCGCATGCGTCATTTTGCGACACTGTCGACTGCTGTCGACAGCGAAGCCGCGCATGCGTCACAACGACAGATCCGTTTTCAATCATGGAGAAAAGCGACGAAAGCCAGTTTTTTGAAAACATGACCATTTATTTAAAAACAAAGATGTTGTCACAGTGGACAAAACAGATGAGGTGGAGGATCAAAAAGTCTCTCCCCAGTTTCGTTTCATATGTTGAAGTAGAGCCTTATGCTGTTAGCCGTTTACAACATAATTAAATATAACATTAAATATACCCACATTATGTGTTAAGACAAGCCCCATATGTTGACATTTAAACCGTTTACAACATTATTAAATATTACGTTAAATAAACCTACATTATGCGTTAAGACAAGCCAGATATGTTGATGTTGATGTTGAGCCTTATGCTGTAAACCGTTTTGTTGTCTGAGCATGCGCGATTATGTTAAGCCTTATGCCATAAACCGTTTGTGTCTGAGCATGCGCAATGTGAGGGACTACTATCCCTCAAAGGACTACCATCGTGTAGCGACAACTTGCAACCGCCCTGAGTATGCTAACGTCGACTAGCTAGCTAGCTAGGCTAGCTATACACTCGTGTACACCCCTTGTGTCCATCCTTCTGTTAACACCCGTCATCCAATAGACTAATAATAATTCCATTCCTGTCTTCCATTCGTTTCAGGTCATAGCATTATTATGTTCAGTCTTTCATATTGTGTTAAAAACTGCAGAGCAGTCATCAGCAATAAGATACACCGCATAAACTGATATTAGGCTAATCATTTGGCTGCCTCCCATGCCCTGAAACAGGAACGATGTGAATGCGCACACCATCGTTGTCAGACAGTTGGACAAGTCAATGTCAATGTGTATGTCGTTATCTCGAATTTATCACAATGTTTAGTCAGATATTGATAACAATAAGTGGTGGCTTTGCAACGTGCACGTCTTTCATGTTCATGCTCAGGGGTCTCGGTTGGAAAGAATTTAGGTGCATGATGCATGTAGAAATAGAAAATAATGTTATCATTCTGTATATATACTGTAGGTATGTCATCTCAAGTAGCTATTTATGGCTATTTCTCTGTTAAGATGCATTCTTGATGGCAGCTCAATACTTAATTGTCAGAAATGTTGTTTGTCATTCTACAGGTCTAGTCTATGTCAGACAACATCTTGACCGGATGGTAGAGGCTGAAGCAAGTTGGACAACATTCATCAGATGAAGATGATTTATTTTCCTCAATGAAGTCCAGAAGGTACAGGGGAGTTAGAAGGGAACCTAGCCTGTGTCTCAGTCAATATGGATCTGCTGAACTCCTTTCAGAATATCAAAAAACTGTCCCTGAAACTCAATACTGGCCTACCTGCCTCGGCCGCCTGCGAGTGACTCTTCGGCTGTGCTGGATTGCTGTTTACTGCAAAGCGAGCCCGGATGAACTCTACACACCTTAAAAATCAGCTGCTGCTCAAACTCAACAAGAAGTTTGTAGACTAATGCTCTAAAGGTGGACACAAGTAAAGTAACCAAAGTTTAATTATACAGTGGGGCAGCAGCATTTTAACTTTTTTATTTTAGCTATTTTAGCTTATGTGGTTCATGTCTTGACATGTCCTCCCAAAAGTTCTTAAATGTTGTGTTGACAGTTTAATGTTTAATGTTTGACATGTTTAATGTCATTGCACTTATATGTCTAAAGATTTCCTTTAATTAAAAATAACTAGTTTTTGTATTGGATTTATGACCCCTTGTCCTTTTTTGCACTATATAGGAGCGGCCCCGATCAAGTTGTTGAAAGTAACTAAGTAACTTTTACTTAAAGTACATTTTAAATTAACTACTTTTTACTTTTACTTGAGTACATTTTTAGATGGGTAATTTTACTTGTACTAAAGTAAAATTTCATCAAAGTAATTGTACTTTTACTTGAGTACAACATTTCAGTACTTTTTACACCTCTGCCCTGTGGACATGGACATTCATTAGTACCCAACATGGAAAATATATATAAATTCAGAAGCATATCAGGAGGCCATTTTTATAAATTTGTTTATAAATTTGCCAGCCAACTGAAAGTGCCGTTTTGCAATAATTTTCACCTAAACCAATAGGGCTTTATAGGGACAGCAATGCTTATTATTATTTGTATATCTGACAAACACAGCGTATGGCCTATTCTTAATTTTTTTTTAAGTAATCCGCTGATTTCAAAGCTATGCTTCAAAGTAACGGGAACCTTCGTAGAAGGTCAAAAGTACAATATTTGTCTTTCAAGTAAAGTACAGATACTCGAAAAATGTAATGTTACAAAAAGTAAATGCACTTTGTACTGTCCACCCCGGATTTTATATTAGATTTATTTATATATTTTATGTAATTTTATATTGACCACACCGGTGTATTAACCAGTTGATTCAATGTTACGTCATTCTGTCAGGTAAAACTAGATGCCATCTTATTGCGGTGCGAGCGCTACTACCCATTTAAAAGTTGTATGGGCATTTAGGCAAAAATGCTACACCCTCTCCTCATACGTACGCACGCACACACACAGGCTACCTCATTCCCACTCACAGTGAAAACCATGCATTTATTAAGCATTTACTTAGTGTCAAGTTTGAGTTGAATCATTAATGGATCTCCCGGCAACCACTGAATTTACGTGTTCGAGAAGGGCAAAGGGAAGGGGGGAACTTCACCCGGTTCTTTCACTACATGGGTATCAAAGTAAGCCCCTTGCCCCACTGATGTTCCATTATTTCTCTCAGGATTGTTTAATGTGAAGCCATTTAATATCATCCACAGCATTGTGCGGACCCACCCATGTTTGTGCTTAGGATGTTGGTCTTGGTACGAAATTAGCAACATGATTGTTTAGGCCATCAATGAAATTAGGCCCCATGGTCACAGTACATCCTAGTGAGATACATAGAGTGTCAGATATGTATCCGTGCTGTACACAAATGCTTAGTGCATGTCACTATTACACAAAATATTCAATCAAGCAAGAGTTTTAGCCCACCTAAAATACCCATATTTCAAACAGGGCACTCCAATATTGTTCCAGATAAGGCTTAATAAAGGCGATGCCATACTCAATTTAATATCTATACAATACAGTATGATATGCTTCATTTAAAGAAAAACACTTGATATATGACATAATCTTCACCAGACCTTCGCACCTCGGCTGTGTGGTATGATGGCTTACTCCTGATCACCGCCTGTGGTTGTGAGAGAGGCTATTTCAGAGGCTTTTTTCTAAATAAGGCAGTAAAATGGTTCTGAAATACCAAACTAAATGCCGCACACACCCATTGGCAGGAGTGGATATGTGACCAGCCAGAAGAAACCCAAATCCTGCTGCAGCTGAGCGTTCAGTAACATGAGACCATCTGGACCAAATGAGTGGACAACACTATAAAGTTGCCACGTACGTTTACACCCTTCCTATCCACAAGCCAATTCCTTTGGTGTTAAATTTCTTTGTGTAAAGACAAGCGACCAGTATACTCTCCTACTAACAGTAGTATAATATTTCACCATAAGAATGGATAGATGCAGGGGCTTGGAAGAAAGACAAACAAAGAAAAACAAATCTCTGCCTTTCAATTACACTATAATTTGGAAGTATTTTTCTTCTAGAGTGGTGCAATTTAGTTCCAGCTAAGCTATTATTGAATATTACTGAATTGAGTCTTTTGCAAAGCTTTCAAAGCTGTTGTTATACCGTTAAGGGATGCAGAATCAGCTTTTCCCTACTCTAACTTCATACTGAACTGTGTGCTATTGCATTCAATTACATGTGTATGTCAATAAATAATACAAAATATTAAAAGAGACACAAAAGATTCTAGATTCTTTATATTTTGAATCAAGGTACAGTAAAGAAGGTGAGGTGCTTCCAGGTGAAATTTAGCATTTTCCAGCAGCACTTGTTTCTGCCCTTTAAGCACACCCTGGTGCACTGAAGCAGCTGGGAACCGAGGGACTCCACAGCCTCTACCCATAAATAAGACCAGGCTTGGAAGGGCACAATGAGAGCCTCAGGGCATGTTCAGGCCAGCCGCTGCATTTCACTGGAACTTAATTTCTCATTAACATTCCAGCACCGCACCTGAAGTGTGGCATTATGCATCTGGCACAGGTGAATGACAAGGGGGGGGGGGGGGGGGGGGGCCTTGTTCGGGTAGGCACAGAACAAATATGCAGTATTGTCAATATGTATACTATAATAAACCTTTCATTGTGATGCATCAAGCTGTGGCTTACTGAGCCAAGGTGAAAACATTAATACTGTAAGCTGTGAAGACTTACTGATTTTTGGTGTTGTGTAGGTAAGATAAGGAAGTACCATTAGATGAAGCCGTATGTGCCTGCCTGTTTGTGAACGAGCTGTGCAATTGTCAGATCAGATTGTTTCATCGTAGCAAAATAAAAAGCTATTTATTTCAGCTAATCATAAAATGTGGCACCTTGAATGAAAATAAGATTGTTTATTCATACACATTCCCATGAGCGATATTCAGTGTAGGCTACATAAAACAATAGCTGATACTTATGATAAACATTATGCAAACAGTATGAAAACATTATGAAAGGCCAACATAAAATCTGTCTTATCTCAACAGTTAACAAAACATGATAATGTTAATTATCCCAACTTGTCAAGACTGATGCAGGCTGATTCACATAAACAGTCTCACAACACATATATCATATTAATAGAATACTTATTTGTTAGTAAATTGGATGAAAAATCTTCTGCACCATATCCATCTATCACCCTTTGTGCTCAATGAGTCAGAAGAGACGGTGTAACATAGTCTGTTTGGATAAGCTGGTGTTTATATAACAGGTATAACGTTTTGACGTTTTTATTATGTTTTACATGTTCGTCACCCGTTCTCAAAAGGCTTTGAAGGGCCTGTCTGCACATTGCTGGTATCTTTGTACATATTTCTCAACACACCATTACTGAAGTGTGAGCGACAGGGTAGCCTAGCTTAAACTCTGGTTTCATCTCCTGTAGCATGTTTCGGAAAAGGGGACTCCACCACTTTAACCACTTCAACGTCATAGAATAATCTCGGTCAGAAGATTATTGTTTCAGACTGCGGTTAATTGTCTGGAAATTATGGTATGTTTATCTGCCATAATAAAAACGAATTTCACTGCACAAATCATCCACCAGCAGCCCAAAAGTAGAAGTTACGCCAAAAGTTACGTTTGCAAACTGAATTGTGGCTCCGTTGGGTTCCGTTGCGTTGCTTTCGGGCGACTAGCATAGCCTATGCTATAATTCATGAAATGATACTTGGTTAACTTTCAGTGGACAACATAAAGGTAATGTTGGGTAAAGGTAACTGACTGAGAAACATCCCACTAAAAAATCCCAGCAGGCCTTACCTATGAAATATTTTGCATTTACATTCAGGCTGAAGGCAGAGGCAGAACGTAATAGGCGAGGCGACAGGTAGGATGACCTATGTAAAATCCCATCTATGTTCTAAACAAATTTTTCAATCCAAACTGACGGCCATGAGAAAGTAACTCCATGGTAAGTATCTGTTACATCCTGGAAAATGACACAAGCAAAAGAACTAGGAAACGGTTGGGTGGCCATTTACATGTATAGAACAGGAATGAATGGGAAGCCACCAAATATGCAGTCAGAACAACCTCTTGTTCCGTAAGAACCGTCATGAAGGATGGCACCCCAGGGAGCACATACAAAATGCCTAAAACAGTAACCATTGTGTTTCATCTGAGTTTCATGGGCTTCTGAAGACACTGCTTCCAGCAACTTGCATATTGCATTTCAACAAAGGACTTTACAAGTTTCACATTCATTGTCATACTTGATGGCAATGCAACAACATTACCAGAACTGAAATTCTAAGTCTCAGAGCCAACTCAAAAGGTCCTACTATATGGGAGAGAACAGAGACAGGTTAGAACTAGAACATAAAAAATGTGTCATACACAAAATAAATAAATAAACAATGCACTCTTGATTATTTAAACATCAAATTCATTATACTATGGCATGCCTCAGGCTTTTCAGGGTAAGGGGTGGGGGTAGACTGTAAAATAAATGGAAACAATTTAAACAGTAAAGAGGTGGGTGGAGTGGGAGGGGGGGGGGGCAATCATTGTGGAATGTGTATACAGTGTGTAACTGTAGTGTATGCATGTGGTGTGTGTGAAAGTATCAGCAGTTCAGTAGCCTGATAGCTTGTGAGTGTAAACTGTCTCTGACCATGCTGGTTCAGGGCCGGATGCTCTTGCACTGCCTGCCAGATGGCTGGGGTCGGAGAGAATCCGCTGTGCCTTCCTTCTGCAGCACTGACTGTAGAGGTCCTAAAAAGGCTCGCAGTTCAGTCGTGGTGATCTGACCAGGATTGCTGATTCTGTTTGTGCTGATCTGACCATCCTCTGCAGAGCTTTGCGGTCAAGGGCAGTGCAGCTACTCTACCAGGCTGTGATGCTGCCAGTCAGGATACTCTCAATGGTACATGGCCGCACCTACGTGGCATGACCAGCTCAGATCTTCACTGATATTGATCCTCAGGAATTTGAAGCAGCTGACCTTCTCCACTTCTGTTCACTTGATGTGGATGGAGGCATGCAGCCCTACCGGAGTGTCACTGTGGAGGAGGTGGCATTGCTAATCCGTACCGTCTGTGGTTAGCCTGTCAGGCAGCTGCACAGGGAGGAACTGATGCGCAGATCTCTGAGCTTCATGACGAGTCTGGATAGCACTATGGTATTAAAAGCTGAGCTGTAGTCGATGAACAGCATCTGTGTGTTTTTCTGGTCAAGGTGGGAGAGGGCAGTGTACAGTGTGAATGCTATCTGGTCTATGGTTTGGCCTGTAGGCTATCTGGAGTGGGTCTAGTGTGGTGGGCAGGGAGGATGTAATGTGAGCTTTGACTATCCGCTCAAAGCACTTCATAACAAAAGATGTGAGTGCTACTGGACAATAGTAATTTAGGCAGCTCATGTTTGGTTTCTGTGGGACTGCGATAATGGTGGTTTTCTTGAATCATATGGGGACTACGGACAGGAGCAGGAAGAGGTTAAAGATGTCTCTGCCAGTTCGTAGGTGCATGCTTTGAGAGCACGGCATAGGATATTGTCTGGTCTAGGAGCTTTGCGTGCAGTTATCTTTTTAAAAGATTTAAAACACATATGAAATGGGTAATTATCTTGTTCTAACAGAAACTTTGACTTGGTGTGGTTCTCAAAGTGGGCATAGAAGTTCAGCTCCTCTGGAAGAGAAGCAGCCATCCCCACACTGCAGCCCTTTCCCTTGTAGTCCGTGAGGGTCCTTAGCCCACTACATATGTCTCTGGTGTTGGAGCCACTGTAACATGACTACACCTTCTCTCTGTATTGTCTCTTGGCCCCTTTTAATAACTTTCTGAGCTCGTACTGGGCTTCCCTGTATTCGCTTGGGTCTCCGGAATGGAAGGCTGCTGTCCGTGCTCTGAGTGCCGAGCAGACCTCACCGTTAACCCATGGCTTCTGGTTTGGATAATTCTGTGTGGTCACCCGCCGTACATCAACATCATCGATACATACTCCTGTCACATGCTCAGTGTACCCGTTGATGTTTTTAGCGGTGTTCCTTAAAATGTCCCAGTCTGTAGTACAGAAACAGTGGCGCAGGGCCTGATTGGTCCATGTCACAGGCTGCTCGTACTTCAGTCTCTGTAAGGTCTGTGTTCTGTCCGTGTCTAATTTCTGTGTTTGTCTCCCTTGTGTGGTCACATGTTTGTTCCCATGTCTAGTCCTCGTGCTTCCTTGTTCCCGCCATGTGCTTTCCCTATGTTTGTTTGTCTATGCCATGTGCCCTCTTGTTGTTGTCCGTGTCTCCACCCCTCACCTGTTCCCAATCTCCCGGTTTGTGTGTATCATTGGTTGCACCTGTGTCCTGTTAATTCCCCTTGTTTAGTCCACCTGTGTCTTTGTCTGCCCCGCCTTGATTGTTTTCACCTGTCCCTCGTTATCTGTTGCCTGTGTGTGTATATATAGTCCTTGTTTTCTTGTTTCTCGTTGTGTCTTCGTAAATTGTTGTTTCGTGGTATGTTCCTGGTTTTTCCCGCTGTTCACCGTGTTCCTAGCGTTTAGCGCTTTTCTCCTTGGTAAAGTGATTACTCGTGCTTCTGACCTCTGCCTGCCCTACAACTATTCTCCTGCTTATTCCCTGTTTGGTTTTGTTTGCAATTGTTGGACTGCCTACCTGTGTACCGAACTCGGATAGTAAAACGTTTCACCCTTTGAATCTACCCCTGTGCTGAGTCGTGCGATTGAGTCCTGCACAACACCCACCAGTTGTAACAGTCTCTGCTTATAGGCAGCAGCTGGACCGAGGCATGACCTGATTTACCGAAGGCTGGGCAGAGGCAGGCTTTGTAGGCATGTCGGTATGGAGCGCAAACATAGTCCAGAATGTTTTCCCCTCGTGTTGGAAAGGTTACATGTTGATGGTACCTCAGTACATTTGTTACACCCTTGGGAGATGTCTTCATTCAAATGGTATGTTCTTGTCATCTATTCCTGGAATGAGGCAGCAATATTGAGGCCAAAGTCAACACAATTACCCCCAAAGTGCTAGATTTTCCAGGCTATGTGAGTATTGGTTGAAGATAAATTAACACACTTTCACTGTCTGTTTGAACTGTGGTCATATATTGGTTGGAAGCATGCTTTGGAGATGGCTAACTGCAAAAAAACACTTATAAATCAGTGGAGGGTTTTGGTCAATAACGGCTAGTGGAAAATGGCTGGTTTGCAGATGATGTTCTATATGCCCTCTGTCATTCCCTTGTTTTCATGTAAATTCTACGTACAGCTACATGTGCCTTAGCTAGATGGATAAGTCAACTCAAGACACCTTTGTGTTGCTGGAGTTCCCCCACGTTTGTCTTTGCGAAAGGAAAGACAGGTTGAAAAAGGAAAGGTTCTGGCATACTCTGGTCCTACTCTGGAGTGAACCCAGGAACTTTACTTACACTATCCATCTTCAGCCTGTGTCAGTTAGCTAATCCAGATTAGAACTTTACTTCCCACCCTTCTACTTTTGTTTCAGCCAATAGGGCCTTTTTTTAAATATGGGAGCCTTTCAAAATAACAATGTATAAGGTATTAATCCTTTCATAACAATGGGTAACCAGTAGTGGCACACCTAGTATTTCTTGTGTTAGTTCAAGTTAAGTGTCTTTCTCAGAGGCAGGTGTATAGTCTCACCTAAATATATCCTCATGTCTGAGAGGAATATTGTGAATGTTTAAAGACATGCCCAACTTTATGCCAATGCCAATTTTAATAGCTATGATTAAGAGGGATTTAATTATAAAAACTGAAAAACCCACTGGCACGTGCCATGATTACTCAAGAGTTCCTGCAAAGACATTTTATTTAAAGCAAAAATGATTTATTGCAAATTGTAGAAGTGCACCTAAAAGTCATTACTTCAAGACAAGCTGGTCAAAAGGTTTAGTGCTGGTTATCTCTTCAGAGAGTAAAGCAATGGTTCACTGCCTTCATTTCCCTGGTCTGTAACCAACACAAACAGTGTGTTTCAATGGTAGTCATAGACCAGACAGCCCGTACTTCAGTCAGAATCAGGAAGAAGACCTATCAGTTATCAACTCCAATACAGGTCTATGTTGTGGTGACAACCCTGCTGTCAACATTCACATCAAAGAGATGCAAGGTGCCACTGACACATCTTTCACACCGAGAGAGTGAGAGTGCAAGAGAGAGAGAGAGAGAGAGAGAGAGAAAGTGAGGGGGAGCGAGAGAGAGAGAGTAAGGGAGAGAGAGAGTAAGGGAGAGAGAGAGTAAGTGTGTGAATCTGTGGGAGGGGTAGCCACAGTGACATGGACTAAGGGAGAGAGAGAAAGAAAGTTCAGGGTTTTCTGAAAGGCCCTTCTCTGACAGGTAAGTTCCTGAGCTCCTGAGTTTGACACTTTCTCTGTTAATTATGATGTTATAGTTGGACCACTGATATTTAATATTATCATTGTTTCTCACCATAGCTCTGCTTAACTCAATAATGTATTCGTCTTCTAGTAATTTGTGAGAAAATTATAAAAGTATGTCTTTAAGTATTAGTAATATCTGACAGCTGTCTTCGAAAGTGTCTGCTTGAAGAAAACACACCATACTTTTTGCTTGATTTCTTATTTATAGTTTTATACTCACGTAGTTCATAGCAGCCAATGTAATAGAAGTTGACTTTATGGATGAACGTATGAGGAGTTGTAAAGTGTCAGAAGAAATTCTGTGTGAAGACGCATGGAAACACTTTAAGGGTATTTGCTCCACAGAGATATTACTGTCAACAGGTCTTAAGTGCTTTTGTTTTATACTGTCTTAGTCTGAATGTGAGATAAATAGGTGTTTACATGGGTCACAGTTGGCGAACATGATTTGAAGAACAGTGTTCGTAAGTGTTTGTAAGGCCTAACTAGACAGTCAATAGTATATAATCATATACTGTATACTATATGATTTTTAATGAAGAGAAAAGATCCACAATACCACATTTCAAGTCACAGAATGCTGCTAAAAATATACAACCCTTATAACTCCCAGTACGGCACAAAAGCTTATGATGTCCACACAAAGTTACAGGTCATCAAGCATAGTGACCACAGTATTTCAAAGAACAGTTTTGGCTGCCAACCAAAGTAACATAAATCAGGAATTTATCAATTGAAAATTTTGGCGAGCCAAAAAAACCAGAAAATGCTGAGTGACATATTTGTTTTAATTTTAGATCATGTTAAAAGAGAGCTTCCAAGGAGCACTGAGACAATGCTCATTTCAGTTAGAATTACAGTTTGTTTATAGTAACTAGACAGCCTCTCAATGTCGCGGCTATTGTATACAGGAGGGCAGTTACCTGGAGACAGATGCATACATACAGATTTCACTATCAGTGTAGTTTTTGTTACGTCATGTACTCTGTTGAGGATTGCATGTTAACAATTCTGTCTATTTTTGGTGTCAAGATTTGAGATGTTATTGTAGTGGAAACTTTGAGATGTTATTTTTGTGGTTACTCAGCTTCCACAGTATGTTTTAATGTGTGGTTTTGTATGAAAAAATGCAGTTGTGCCTACAACGCTGGTTTTTACTTGGCTTTACTCTAAATAGATCAGATTCTTGTATTTGATCGATAGATTTCACCTTCTTACTAAGACTATTTTGTGTTCCACCAGATTAGTTCCCATATTTGGAAAATGGTACGCTCTTTACGGAAGTGTCTGAATGACTACCTAGCAGAGCGCCGGATTCGCCGAACCCGTCTGGTGACCAAAGATGGCCACTGCAATATTGAATATGGAAACATTAAATATCAAAACCAGTTTGCCTACATTCTCGACTTCTGGACAACGCTTGTGGAGATCCGTTGGCGTTTCGTTATCTTCTTCTTTGTGGCCTCTTTCACAATGAGCTGGTTCATCTTTGGTCTGATATGGTACTGGATTGCTCGAGACAATGGAGATTTGTCCTGGCAGAACCCACCAGAGAACCACACACCATGTGTGGACAACGTCAATGGTCTGACCACGGCCTTTCTCTACTCACTTGAGACCCAAACGACTATAGGGTACGGAGGACGTGCCATCACTCCACTGTGTGCAGGAGCAGTTGCCTTAATCATCATTCAGTCCCTTATAGGTGCTCTTATCAACTGCTTCTGGTGTGGTGTTGTCATGACTAAGATCTCCCTTCCCAAGAAGAGGGCCAAAACTATTAGCTTCAGTGAAGCAGCTGTCATTTGTCCTAGGAATGGTACACTATGTCTTCAATTCCGTGTGGCTAATCTCAGGAAGACACTCATGATCGGAAGCCAGATTTATGGCAAGTTGCTGCGTACAACCATAACGCCTGAAGGTGAAGCCATTATTATGGACCAGGTCAACATAGATTTCTTGGTTGAGTCTGGAAAGGACAACCTGTTTTTTATCTGTCCCCTGACTCTGTATCATGTCATTGACAAGTCCAGCCCATTCTTTGAGATGGCAGTGGACACCCTGCATCAGCAAGAGTTTGAGCTGGTCGTCTTCTTGGACGGAACAGCAGAGTCTACAAGCTCCTCTTGCCAGGTCAGGACTTCATACATCCCACAGGAGATCATGTGGGGCTACAAGTTCCAATCCATCATCTCCCGTAGAAAGGAAGGGAAGTATCGTGTGAACTTCTCCAACTTTTCCAAGGTGGTACCCGTGCCAACTGCTCACTGTGCTTACTGCTTTCACAATGAGAAAGGCCATCATCACCATGTGATTAATGGAACTGACAACCAGGGATTTGAAGTCATAGACATCAATGACCCAGCCAGTGCCACCAAAATGTAGACTATACTACTGTACCGAAAAACATGGACCTTTTGCTGACTACAATCTGCTGCATGTTATGGTTGGATAATATCTCTAATGCAGTTGCATCAAACACTCCGATTTTATGGATCTTCATCGCCCCTAATTTGCCAGGGAATACTCCACAACTTAAATCTTTTGTATTAGATTAAAAATATCTATTTTTGTTTTGAGGAATAATGGATCATCTATTGTTAGATTCAAGAACAATAAAGACTGTGGTCTGTGTATATGCCATGTTGAAACCTAAGAAGAATAGTTTGTCAAACCAGATGAACTAGTCTCAAGAAATATCCCATTGATGATACAAGAATATTACTGCCAGCTTGTTTAGTGTTCAGTGTGAGAGCTGGTGATAGTTTAGCGCAGATTTTTTATAAACCTTTGTATTAAAACTAGATACTTTGATGCTGTGGGATTCAATCTTGAGCAGGTCTAGACGATGCTGTCCATGTTCTGAAATTCTCTTAATTATTTATCTTAGGCAAATCTACATTAGCACTATTTTGAGAAGGGAATGAATGAAGAATATGACATTTTCTTTATTATATATTTTTACATAACAAATATTGATCAGATCAATGTTATTTTGTTATGTGTAACTAAAGGATTGTTTGAACATTGCCATCACGTTTCTCCTGCAGTTCTTTTGTTTGATATAAAATTCATAAATATGTTCACCTTTCCCTTACATTCAGAAAATTGCGTGGTGAAATCCATTACTAACACAGGGAGTTGTCTGTTTTGTTTTCTGTGTTTGAAGTAGCTCTTATTAACTAAAGAGACCAGCGTGGGTGTGCCACATAGTGTCTTCTCAAAATGTTTTTGTTTTAAATAAAAAAAGTATACAAGTAGATCTCTGACCCAGTGACACGATTTTCTTTCTTCTATAATATAACTAAGAGAGGAGGAGGCGGAAAACAATGCACTGACCTAAGATATGAGATGGCCCAACTTATAATTCACTGTAATGTAACTCTGTCCTCCCGCTCAGTATCAACATTCAAGCTTAATTTCAGGGAAAAAAATTGACAGCTTTAACTGGCCCTGTTACGATTATTTTGGTAACTAACTAGGTCCTCCTAGCTGTAAAGAATTTGTCACATCTATTTGTGAAATGATCTGTGACATGCTCTGATTAAAACAAGGTTTCCTACAAAACAGCCAAAGGGTCAGTGATTCTACTCTGCTCAAAACGCTTGTTCAATCAATTTTTCTATAGGAAAAAGAGTCTACCTTCAGGACAAAGAAACACTGTGCTCTCTGCCTCTCTCATGTCAGTCAACATTCACTCCTCGCACCTTCTGACTTTCCCCAGCAAATCAGTACTTCAAATCAGTGTGTATCACAGGGGTGGGAAAAAGCCAGTGTGACACGATCTTACAACATTTTAGTCACATCTGACATAAGAATACATGTTCTACTGTTGACAGTTGCCTACACATTACAGCAGTGGAAGTTTCATATAAAGATCACAGAAACTTTAATACTAGGGTGACTAGATGCAAACCATATGTGGGATGAGTAGTATGTTTGTGTGGGACATGATACCATACCAATGCTGAGAGGAAACATAAAACGTTGATATAATGTCTATCGAACTGAATAAAACACATTTGTGTTCTACGTTTTGGCTTGTAAACACCCGTGTAAGTTTGTTTTTTGTGACATAGCACATGAGTTTATTGGCTCCACTGCACAGTTTGATTGACATCCGCCACAGCCTCTTGATGACCGCCCTCACCGCTCTCTTCTCCGCCACTGGATGAAAGCCAGGCTTTTAGAAAGGTTTGGCTGTGTTGCATTTATATCGAATAGAGTAGAAACTAGAGGTGGGTAGAGTAAGCAAAAGCTGTACTCAAGTGAAAGTATCATTACTATATGATAATAGTGACTCAAGTAAAAGTAAAAGTACCCATCAAAATAATGCAAAAATGTCATAAAATGAGTAGTGAATAACTTACTATGATTTTGTACATCTATTAGACATGTATTATGTTCAAACGTGGGGTTCTGCCCAGAATCTAAACATTTTAAATGCTTGTCTAATAAGCACAATGTAACATAGCCTTCTGCACATTCAATTAAATCACATTCCGAATTAACCGAATAACAAATAAATAAATAATTGTTTGCTGGAGGGCTGATGTTGGCCACTTGGGTGCTAGAATGTCCTATCAGGCTGGGTATTCATGAAATTTCAAGGCCATCTTTAAAAGCTAGCCTTAATACAGAAGTCAATTTAACCGCGTTGTAAAATATTTAGAGAATAACAACATTAGCTATCTTTGCTGAATTATGCATATTAGTTGTCAAAATGGCAAATAGTAATATGAAAAAAAAAATGCTGTAAACTAAGAATGGAAGTGTTAACAGTTTCTTTTCATCAATTAATAAAATGCAGTGAATGAACAGAAGATAAATCTAAATCAAATCAATATTTGGTGTGACCACCCTTTGCCTTCAAAACAGCATCAATTCTTCTAGGTACACTTGCACACAGTTTTTGAAGGAACTCGGCTGGTAGGTTGTTCCAAACATCTTGGAGAACTAACCACAGATCTTCTGTGGATTTAGGGTTCCTCAAATCCTTCTGTCTCTTCATGTAATCCCAGACAGACTCGATGATTTACAGCATTTTTTCACTTTTACCTTTGCATCAAAATAATGCAAATGTAAGTGCCAGTTGCAAAATGCACTGCCATATTGCATGACCAATTTGTACACTGTGGTGTCACAGCTATTTACCTCAGATAATTGTATGCACCAATCTTCATGTAATCCCAGACAGACTCGATGATTTACAGCATTTTTTCACACCTGGCTAAAACTTTTGCACAGTACTGAATTATATTATAATAATATAATTAGTGCTCACAAGAACAACGCTGGGTCTGCAGTTTATGAAGTCTCTTCCTGCCACACAATTTTGGTAAAAGCAGGATATTGGATGATACCAAGGGGGTTGAAACCCCCCCAGTCCTCACCTCTATTTTGTTACTATTTGGAGCAATAGGCCGGTCGGGTTGATTAGATCTTATTTCCTGTCCTTTTTATATTAGGACCAACAGTGCTGCCATAACCACTAGCCTACAATCACACACCCCCATGCACTATGAGTTAGTTTAACTGGTAATAAATTAGCCATATAATATCCCAATATTCTATTTCCAAAATAATCAATGATGTAGACCTACATTCTTACTGGCATAACAAGAAGTTTTAAATAGCAGTTATTTTTTTTAGATTATATGTTATAAGTGGGCTTATTTGTTTGAACAGCCATCAAGGCAAAATGTCCTATGTGTGCAATGCCGGCCAAAATACTTAGCTTTCATTTGTTTGTTTTAAATTCTGTGTTTCAAATAAAACCTACAGGTATAACCTTAAGAACATGTAAGAGGTTCTGCTGTCAGAAAATTATACCAATTGTTCACCAGTCTCCATGCTGAATATTAAATTGGTCAGTTCTCATGTCTCCTGCCAAGCCAGAGAAACTTCCAAGAAAATTGCCATGAATCAAACTCAACCTACTGAGATGTTCCTTAACTGGAGGAATGAAATTAATCTTACATTGAAAGTCAGTAGCTCACAGATGGCCCCGTATGACCAAGTTCATAAAATCTATGCAGAATATAGGCCTATTATGTAACCAGTCCGGTTTCATTCAGTTAACAACTGATATATATTCATATATGTATATATTCAATCTATATTATCTCCATTCTCTTCTGTATTTAAAAAGGGCAATCAAAACACCATAAGTTTATTTTTTTTCTCTAAATATTCTTTCTAAATGTACCTGTATGTAGCTTGTAAATGGGTGATAAAAGAGCTTATGTTCTTATGTATTCTTCAGATGTATGTGATTGAAATGCATTGAAATACTTGATATAATCTATAACTGGAACGGCACTTGGAGAGCACAGACCTCCAATGGTTCACCAAGGCCAGCAGATGGCGCCAAGGCCAGTAGATGTGAAAAGTGCCCTTTCTTGCAATATTAAAGAAAGTGGAAAACAAAATGTGTGCATCTGCCTCTTTTAATTTAATAGGGTCATTCCTTGGCTCATGCTACACCCTTTCACCAAATTTCATAAAAATCAGCCTGATCGTTTTTGTTGAATCCTGACAGACAGACAAACAAATGGCACTGAAAACATCACCTCCTTGGCGGAGGTAAAAATGTGCAAAGCAGCAAAATGGGCAAAAGTGTGCCTTCAAAATTAAATTAACCTTCATAGTTAAAGTTAAAAGCCTGTCATTCCTGATTCTTGTCCTAAATGATTTGATATTGAATAAAGTCACTTGCATTTAGTATGGCCCATGTGGTCCATTTTCATAAATGAACTTGATGGCTGCCAGTAAAACATAAACAGTCATTGGCATGCCATTTAGCATGGGCTCGGATTGTGGGATCTCTGAGCGGATTCTACTCAGCCAGTGCACAAACAATACCCTTGTGTTTACAAAAGATAAATATTGTGTCTTTGTCCATCCCAGAAGCAACATAAATAGCACGTCTGATTGGAAAGGGTGGACACTCAGTTCACCATGTAAGTGAGTGAGGAAGGCGACTGGTGCAATGCTTTTGTTTGAAGCCACTGGTCTCTGACTCAGTTTACAAGACACAAAGTGATTCAGCTTCATTCTTTCTAACAGACATCTCTCTCTCACACTCTCACCCTTCCCCACACCTCTCTCTTAGCCACACAGACACACACACACACACACACACGCGCACACACACACACACACACACACACACACACACACACACACAGACAAACTACTCACAAAGGCACACAGTGACATAATTCCCAGAGGAAAGCAGGAAGGAAAAGGTTGGAACAAGAAAGTGTGAAAGGTCAAGCAAAAAGCAGAAAAGCAACTAATCTACCCCATGCAACACTGCACTGACGTGTATTTCTTTGAGAGCTACGTGTCTGATAACATCTTTGTTAACCAACACCTGTGTTCCCAGTACAATGCATGTTTCCTTCCACACCCCCCCCCCCCCCCCCCAACTTCCAGTAAGGCTGTACGACTCTAGGTACGTGTCTCTAGCATGTTTTCCTCAAACAGTCAGTAGAGAAATACCACACAAAAATGCTGTTTTGAAGTAAAAACATTTATTTTGTCACATTTTCCTATACAACCCTTTTACAAAACATAATACTTAATACATTGCAGGAATGACAATAATAACAAAATGATTAATTGCAAAATTATATATAGATTCATATATTCAATATCCAAAATACATTGCATATATAAAGTAGCACATTTCCCCTAATTTGATTGTAATGCTTCTTAGAGGTGAGGAAGGGGATGTTTTAGATTACTGCTTGGAATGTTTATGCTACACATAACAGGTTTCATCTGAATCAAGCTGACTACTTGACCTCAGCATAATGACCTTTCAACTTTGCATATAACTTCCTGCCAATGCAGAGGTTCGAGCAAAAGCTGCCAATGCCATGTTTGGCTTTGCTTGAACAATTTTAAGTAATGGGATTTTTATTTATTTTTTGCTAAAACAGTACAAAAAGACAACCATCTTGGTGTGTCAAAACTGAAAACTCATTCATGACATTTGGAGTTTAAACAGGTGGTTGTGGGTTTATATGATAATAAAGTCGTTTAAAAAAATCCTTTGTTTTAAAAAAACTCGTTGCTGTGGCAAGACAGTGAGGCCATGAGAAAATGTATTCAGAGTACAAAACGAAACATTCATAAAGTTATTGCCCAAATGTACAGATACAAAACACTTTACTGTTGTACAAATTACCTTCATTAACGGCTTTAAAAAAGTCTGCATTTGACCGAGGTCAACTCGTATTAATCTTATTGGTCTTTCAATACTGTCACATATGAAAATAAATCTGCATAATTTATACAGTAAGATGCTTTTAATGCCTAGTTGACCGTTGATTAAAAAATAATAGCAAATAGGTCTGACAAACGCACAGCGTTCGCGAATCTGAGGATTTCTCCGGTTTCAACCTTTTATGTCATTAAACTGTTATTTTTTTTGTTCACTTGTTTAAAATTTATCTCTTCTTTTTTCCTAAGAGGTACTTAGCACAATGTTGACATTCAGCTGTGCAATAATCTACATTTCTTGCATTAATGCATTGTGTTGGAGTGTGAAAGAATGTATGTTCAGTTTTACATTAATGACTGCAGGCAGTTTCTGTGAAGTCACTTTTTCTGAGATTGGTTAAGAGGAAGACCTAGGATATTCACAAGCTAGAACTCAACGCACACACACACACACACACATATATATATATATATATATATATATATATATATATATATGCCTAAAGGAGTAAAGATAGACCACTGTGAGATGAAATTCCATTAAAGCAAAATAAAAGAGAAGTGTCAAAATTGGGACCACAGAGCTTTCACATGGATACTCTCATAAAGCTTACCTATTTTATATGTGCTTTGGCTGGGGAGAAACAATGACTCTGGCCAGAGGACCCTCTGAGCATGTTCTGTTAGGCTCTTCAGACTCTGGCCACAGGACCCTCTGAGCATGTTCTGTTAGGTTCTCCAGACTCTGTTTTTCACCTTTCTTTGTTCCAGTTAGGAGGAAAAGTGAAGTGTGAACACTACGTTCCAGTTGCCAGATTTTGGTCAGCATTGAGACATTCCCTTCTATAAGGCAGTCAGTCCCCCGCAGATCAACGGGATTTTGACAAACACGAAAGACGTAGACAGACGTGAGGGGGGAGTCAGACATCACAAGATCCAGAGAGGATAAATTTGAAGGAGGCACCTGTGAATAACTTTGGGAGGAGATTGAGATTGAGACCCACGGACCCAGAGTCCATATTGGGTGTGGCATCACCCTCAGAGGTGATCATAGTGTTCTTATTGGGTCCTTCCAAGGTCTCGAGCATCTCTATGCGTGTTTCTTTGGGGACGGGGCTCTCAGGTTAGCGGTGCAGCTTTGTGGGGAAAGGAGAGCCCAAAAAACATCTATAAACACAGACACACACCATTATAAAACAAAAACAGAAGAATGAAACAGTCCTTTGTCTTGTGAATAAGTAGTACTCCATTCTAAGTGGATTGACAAATCCAGTTTTTTTTTCTTCATTTAGTTAATATCCTTCCATCGTTTTGGTAAGTTCAGATCGAGAAGCTTAAAGAGAACGAGGGAATCGCACTTCCTTTCCATTGCCTCTCCTTTTTTTCCCTCATTTTGGTTTTCCTTGCAAGTGCAGGCAGGCCACTCCTATAGGCTTGAGTGAAATGAAAAGGCCTTAGTAGTAACTCCCCAGGTGCGAGGGCACGTGGGAGTTTGGGTGGCGCGGGACGCTGGGACTGGGGTAGATGCCCCCGGTGGGGGAGCTCCAGTAGGGGGCAGTGGGTCCGAAGAAGTTGGAGGAGGTGACGGGCATGGACTGTGGGTGCGGCGACACGAAGTTGACCTTCTGCTGGTGGCTGTGGTAGGAGGGCACGTAGGCCAGGTCGGACGGATACTTGTACATGGTGGACTCAGTGGGGTGGGGCTGCAGTGCCTGGGCAATGCCGTGGAAGTCGAACTTGTAGGCGTAACGCTTGCCGTGCACCTTGGTCATGATGTTCTTGTCGTAGTAGTAGCGCAGCGCGCGGCTCAGCTTGTCGTAGTTCATGTTGGGCTTGCTCTTGCGCTCGCCCCAGCGCCGGGCAACCTCGTCTGGGTCCGTCATCTTGAACTCGCCGTTGGTGCCCTCCCAGGTGATGCAGCCGGCATTGGCGCTGTCCGACAGAAGCTCTAGCAGGAACTGCCACAGCTGGATCTGTCCGGAGCCTGGGGGTGGGGGTGGGGGGTTGGTGGTGAGGTGAATAAAAAAGGCATCTTAATCAGAGGCATTCGCCCCACACATAAACAACGAGGCAATTAAAATCTCATTTAAACATATGGATGATTAATCCCCTCAGGATGGAATACAATCACTGCGGTGAGACCTGACTCCCAGCCAGGTTTTCATTTGCACGTACATTAGATGCTTTTATTAGAACCTGCTGCATTTTACTCAGAGTCATTTTTATGCTAAGTGCTTTATGGCGCTGGTTCAAAACCCAGGAGCCTGCCGGGCCCTTGAAAGAACACTGAATTTGTTCATTACCTGGGTTGGCTAGTCGACTACTTGTCGGCCCCAGGATCTGGTATGGATCTGTAAAAAAGGGCAGAGACAATTACTGAATTAGTGACTAAAAGGGCTGGACTGAATTCAACTTTTCACCTGAGTTGCTCACAAGATCTGAGCAAGGTTGTTAACAGCTGCTCTGAGTTACAAAGGCTGGGGCACAGTAATGATAACACAGCACACAGCACATGATACTTAGCATGGGCAACAAACACACTCTAAAGATACGACACAGTAAATAAGCTAACGTCCTTCGAATAAGTCAAATATGCATGCATGGTCCAGTACAAGTAAAAGTTGGATTTTTTTGTGTTTTTAATTTAACTTTAGCAATGTCTGAATGCAAAAAATGAAGGATGGTATATGGATGGGAGAGGGTCAGAGCTGTGGTGTTGGTTTGTTGGTTTGTTTGCTTGTTTGCGTGTTTCACGACGGGCTGAGGAGCTCTTGCTTACCAGGCTGAGGCCGTGGTTGCTCCGTGGTCTTGGACACATTCTGTGTGACCACAGCTGGAGAGCCTGAGACAAGTGAAAAAGAGCGAGGGAAAAACGAAGGGAACATTTAGTGAGAGAGGAAAAAAAGTAAAGTAGGCCAGGCCAGTCCAGGCAGGCAAGCAGGCAGGCAGGCAGGCAGGCAGGCAGGCAGGCAGGCAGACATCAAGTACACTTTCCCCCCAACACGCCGGGCCCAGTCCAAAGAAAACAGCTGCAGTAGCTGGTCGCGCCACTAAGTGTTTAATGGGGCTCTAAAGCTCTCTGTGTCCCTTCTCTGAGTTCTCTACCGTTGGACACCTGCCCTGGAGCCTGGGCTTTGGCTTTGGCCGTGTCCTTTCTCTACCTGTGTATTGGTTTCACAAGAATGCGGGCCGAAACGTACAGAATAAAGGGAGAGAGAACTTCTGTCCTTAAACACGAATAAGCTGAATATATCTGCAATACACATTAATATTATTCTGTTACTCCACACATAAACAGTGGTGTGTTGACTTATTAACCGCAGGCAGGCAGGACTGACGGCTCGAGTCTTCACTCACCTTTGCTGCTGTGCATGTTGTTCGACCAGCCTGACCGCCGCACAGCATCATAAGACGGGTCTGCGGATGACAAACAAATGCATATATTTGGTTATATATTTCAATTCAATAGTATTGATTTATAACACCACTAACAATATACATTGTCTCAAATCACTTCACAGAGCCGAAGGACTGCTTTTCAGGTATTCTTGAATTCAGTTTATCATCCATAAATCAACCTATTTGCCTATTAAATGTAGGCCTCAGGGACCTCAGTGCCAAAGATAACTGCCAGCAGACAACCCTAAAAACTGTCCATCTGCCTGCCTGTCTGCTTGTCTGCCTGTCTGTCTGTCTTTGCGCCGTCCCCACAGAACCTGAGCAGGATATCTGGCCAAGCAGTGCGGTTTTCTGCTGGCAGACGCGCATGTCTCAGGCAGAAGAGGGGGGAGCCCGCAAGATGGTTTCAATAAAATTACAGTTGTCGAGAGCAGGTTGCAACACCCGGGCCAGTGCGTACAGTCACTGGCGATGCGAGAGACGCGAGGCGTTTGTCTCTCTTGCTTCACACCCGCGTGCTGATTGACTGTGGTCTCCAGCACCACCAGTAGCAGTCAATCATGTTCAACCATCTGCAGATCATTCGCAATCAACACACACAAATAAATGTTGGTTACTGTCGTGTAAATCTTATCACCGCTACAACAAGCACAACTCACTCATTTGCAGAATCCTTGTCGAGAGGCAAAACAGGGGATTTAAACAAGTCCCTGCGCACCCGGAAAGCCACAAGCTATTTGAACAGGAGCATTTTTCCCATGCATTCTATATGACATACCGTGCTCTCATGCTCGCTCTTATAATCACGCCATCGTGCCTCCAAGCATCACACTGATCCCCTTCTCCCATACGGAAATTACTGCAACTTCCATGGAGCTAAATATGATTTTACTTATGTTCCAGTATGTGGAGCTGACCCGATGACCCTAATTAGGGTCACTGGGGGGACACTCTGGGCAACTACGGTTGACTGGTTGACCCACCGGGACCTCCACTAAAGTCCATGGCTCCCCATTACAGAGACTAGAAGTGATGAAAGTAAGCTGTGCTGTTGTTTGTTTTTTCTGAATATTTTCTCAATGTTTCTTTCCAACTTGCATATGATATAATCAGTGGCGGACGACTGTGTTTTCAAGGAGAAAGTGACAGAAACCTCTTCGGTGTTAGATTTGTCTGGCATTCCGTCTGGCTTTCTCTGATCTCTGAACAGGGACAGGGAAACTGAAGATGTGATCTGTAATTATGGTCCAGATTGGAGCAGCGTCTCACGTCTCTGGTTACAGGTTTATTGAATTCCTCGGTGGCGTTTTACGTGTTTTCACAGGGATCCGGTGTCGTCACATTAACCAATCTCAACTAACTGCCAGCGACAGGCCATGAGCAGGGCCCAGAAAACGTGAATCAACACTGCCCCCCTCTGGAAAAGACACTCACGTTCCCGGAAACCCCGTTAATGTGGATTTATGACACATTTACCATCAACAACAAAGAAAAATGTTGAGCTTGGACAGGCTCTTGCAGCGCTGTCATAAAACAAAACGACACGGCTCATGTGTTTTTGTATCATAACATGTCTGAGGCCTAAATAAATCTGGAGGAAGAGGAGCTCTGCCAGAGACGAAGTCCCTCTACAGCAGCTTTGGTTTGAAAAAGAAGAAAGTGAATTTTGTCATTTGGCATGTAACAATCAGGCCTGAATTATCGTTCATTTTAAAATCTTTCCCCTCCCTTTTTTTCTGCTTTGCAAGCACATAAATATGCTGCTGCAAGAGCCTTTGGGGCTGTGTGTTTTTATCCCAGCTCCTGAGGACAGACGCCAGCCAGAGAGAAGGCTGCTGTTGCACCCGGGTGGCACGCAGGTAGGAGTGCAGCAGTGGCACAAAATCAGGGGTGCTGAGACGAGGAATTTTCGTCAAAGTTAGACGGATTTTGGTGACGACTGCCAAACGACTGAATGCACTACTCAAAAGGGAGACAAGAAGGGTACCCTCCCCCATCGCTCTCTCCCTCTCTCTATTTTTCTTTTCTTTTTGGGGGGGGGGGCTAGCATTTGTATACTTGTG
>NC_045160.1:14121620-14149120 GCF_900700415.2 Clupea harengus | reverse complement strand
GAATAATAAGGTAAGAGTTGGAGGAGTTTCTTTTCCTTCCACTTCAGGAACTGATTTTGGGGAAGTGAGGGGAGCCCCTAGGCTTGCCAATGGTCTGTTTTCGCTTTTTTTTGTATTTTGTTTTGGGGTGGGGGGTTAGGGAGAAGGGCTGGAGGGAGGGAGGGCAGCAGAGGGAGCGGGGGGTGTACCACAGCACACATATTTTAACCTCCAGCCCCCACGCCCCCAGAGCTGCAGACCAGAGGCCAGTGAACAGGGCAAGCATTGTGTTAGACGCCTTCCCCACACGGCAATCAAATGCTGCTGCTGCTGCTGCCCCCCCCCACCCCCATACAAGAATAATACCACACACCCAACGCGTGAGAGGGAGAGAGAGAGAGAGAGAGAGAGAGAGAGAGAAAGAGAGAGTGAGAGAGAGAGAGAGAGGGAGAGAGGGAGAGAGGGAGAGAGAGAGAGAGAGAGAAAGAGAGAGAGAGAGAGAGAGTGAGAGAGGGAGAGAGAGAGAGAGAGAGAGGGAGAGAGGGAGAGAGAGAGAGAGAGAGGGAGAGAGGGAGAGAGAAAGAGAGAAAGAGTGAAAAAAGTGCCAAAAAGTAAAGGAAGGAGTAACGGAGAAGATGAAATGTGGTATGTGGAAAGGAGTTGAGAGAAACTTCCCCTTTTCTCTGCCTTTCACCAGCGGTGTTTTATTTAGTTGGACAGAGAAACCCATTTTGCAACTGTCACACTGAACCGCGTGATTACTGGATATGAATGTACACCTGTTTGTTCCTCATCGCTGTGCCTGTGTGTGTGAATAGTGTACGCTTAGAAATACATACTGTACGTCTGTATGCATATGTGTCTACCTTTATATCTACATATCTATATCTACATCTACATCTATATATATTTGTGTGTGTGTGTGTGTGTAGTGTGTGTGTGTGTGTGTGGTGTATGTGTGTATGTGTGTGCGTGCGCGTGTGTGTTTATGTGTGCGTATATGCACACCCTTGTGTCTCGGCATGTGTGTTTGGGGGGAAGATTTGGCCTTTTCGCCTGTTTGTTTGGACACGCTCTCCCTCAAAAATAACAAACAGATCTGGGTGATGTGACGGGAGCGAGCGATACTGCGCGAGAGAGATGCGGCTGCTCTTCCTCTCCATCCCTCACATCTGCACGCAGTCTGTTTCATTACATAACACATCCATCTGCACCCCCCCCTCCCCCCTCTCGGATAGCTCTTCCTTCTTATAAGAAACACTCTGAAACCATAAGAGAAATAAATGTTTTGGATAATAGTCATAGTAATGGGAGAGAACCTTTGATTTTGGAGTGGGATCACCCCAGTGCCTACTGTTGGGCTGGGTAGTCCTGTCATCACTCGCTAGACAGTGGGGAGGCACAGACCAAAACCGCAACCTCTTAGAATATGCAGAGCATACTATTCACACTCTGCGGAACCAGGTCTGGAGGCTGTTCTCAACACTTGCAGACCACATGCAGACTGAATGGAAGTCAAGAAGACCCACATGCCTGGTGCTAAAACTATATTAACACACACACACACACACACACATACAAACACACACATATTCATATGATATATATTCACTTGCACACACACAAGCACAGCCTAGTAGCAGAATATCTATCAGCAACAGGCCAGTGGAGCAAAGCCCCCACACTCTGGTGCTAATCTGCCAGTTGGGGAGCCTCAACTCCTTACGAGCAGAGAGGGAAAGGGAGGAACCGAGGAGAGATTGAGAGAAAGAGAGAGCAATGGCAGACGTGGAAGAGGGTGGAAGAAAGACAGAGTGGCTAGAGGAGTTGGAGGGGGGAGAAAAGTGGAGAGAGGGAGCGGAGAGAGTGAAGGAGTGGGAGGGAGGGAACAGCAGAGCCCCCCTTAGCACACATGTTTATGGTCTGCATAAACTATCGAGGGACTCCCAGCGTCCCCAGTGCGACTTATCACTCCAGTCGTTGCTTCCCGAAAGGCCAGCCGGTGGGCCGCTGCCGCGCCATGGAAAACACAGCGCTCGGCAGGGCTCTCGGCCCCTCCATCACGGCCACCTCCTGCCATAAAACACACCTCCCTCCCTCCGCAGGTCCTCCACATTGTCTGAAGCCGCAAAAACGCCCGCGCCCGCACCCTCGCCCTTCTCTGGCTCCCTGACGGGGCTCTGCTGTGCGATCCAGCACATGTGGTATCAAACCCCGGACTTTCGCCCGGGCGCGATAAACCCAACAGTCCTCCGCCTTCTCCCCGACAGACTAATTTGAGCAAATTCTCAAATTGCGGCCAAATTGAAAGCACATTGGCGAGTGGGCGGCGATCGCTTATAAAAATCTGGATAAGTGACCAGCAATGAAGGCAAAATCACACACACACACACACACACACACACACACACACACACACACACACACACACACACACACACACACACACACACACACACACACTCGAGCACAAGTGTTACCGCTGCTCTCTCCTCTCCTCTCTCGCTCTCTCTCCCCCTTCCCCCCACCTTACTGTTTGCAGCTGGAAACAAAAAGCCCCACATACGCAGAGAAAAGCCTGCTGCTCACATCGCTTTCATATTTCCACCTTCAGTCGGCACGTGAGTCAGCACAGACCAGGCTGCTGGTAGTATGGCCTGAGGCTCGAGGTGGGGCTGGGGGGGGGGGGGAGGGGGGGGAACGACCCTGCCCTGCTCCAGTGTGTACAAGCTTAATGACACTCAGGAATGATAATCAGACTTTGAATAAACACAAGTAAACGCGCATAATGTACACAGATGTGTGTGACATGATTGCGCTGTAGACACACAAATACACACACACACACACAAAGATTACTCACACACTGCTAACACATATGCTAATATACACCCACACTCATACACACACACACACACACACAGCCCAGCGCAGATACACACACACACACACACATACACACACACAGGCCAGCGTCAAGTGGGAGCCGCAGGACCAGACACTTTGCAGGGCCGGTAATCACTAAATACTTCCAGGGTCGGCCTAGCAGTGTCTCAGCGAGTAAGCTAGGAGCAGCTCCAGCCCCGCATGAGCAAAGCCAGAGGTCTTTGCTCTGGACGCTCTGCTGCTTGTCTCTGATTGTGTTTGTTTGTGTTACGGGAGGAAAAAGAGATCGGCTTCGGTTTCAAATCGCAATCCCCGGGGTCCAAGTGCAGACCCCACCCCGACACGCACGCACTCACTCACTCACATTGACACACACACACACACACACACACACACACACACACACACACACACACACACACACACACACACACACACACACACACACACACACACACACACACATAAACATGCCCACAACACACACACACACACACACACACATACATCCACATCCACATCCACATAAACATGCCCACAACACACACACACTCTCATACACGCACATTCGTATATACACACACACACACATGCATAAACACACACAGACACACACACACACACACACACACACACACACACACACACACACACACACACACAGAACATTCAGCAAGCGAACCTAAATATTCCTCCAAAACAGAGTGCCTGGCCAGCAAGGCATGAGACAAGAGAAAAGTTTTTTTTTCTCCTTCTCCTCCCTTCTTTTTATTTCATTCCACTTGGGCTGCGGTCCAAGGCAATTTCAATCGCAGAATGGAGGATTCCGAGCCACTTCTTCTCTGTCCAAAACACACAATAACTAAATCAAAGGGAGAGTGGCAGCGGGAGCCACAATGCACTGCACCTAAGCCGGCGTAAGTCCTGCGGCAACCGTCCCTAATGAAAACTCGCCTCCCCCCTCCTTCTCCTCCGCAAAAAAGCAGGAGGAGGATGGTAGTCAGAGACACCAAACCTTCTTCTGACTCCTCACAATGGGCCCGTTATGCGTGCAGCGCTTCCACACGCTCTTGGCCCTTGCCACCGGCAGAAAACCGTTGACACCCACGGAATAAAGTTCCCATTACATCACAGCCCTGCCCATCAACGTTTTTTTTTTTCTTCCTCCTTCTCCTTCTTCTCCTGCTTCTTCTCTCATCGGAGCCCGCTAGAATCGTCAGCTCAGTTGGGACTCCACCCGCGCTAAGTGTATGTCATAATGTTTGAGGCAGCCAGCTGCAGCCTGGGCCTGTCTGAAGTGCGTGGCGTCAGAGGTTGACCTTCACAGGCGTACAGTACACAGTCGCTGGCCCAGGCGTAGCCTACACGCAAGCATCTGAAGCTTCTCCCACGGTGCCCGCGTTTTAATGCAAACAAAACTCGATGCCTGCGTTTTAATGCAAACACAAATCCGCTGTGACTTGTGAGGACCGCAGGTCAGCGCTTGGCAGCGAATCAGCGCTCCTTTTTCATGTCGCTCCCAGAAAACGGTCACATATACGCACAGATGCACTGCGTCTCCTGGACGTTTTGCTTACAGATGGCATTAGCATGCTGAGCTTGACCGAGGCCGGTGACTCTTTGTTGAAAGTCACGAAAGAGCCGTAATAGCAAGAGCAGCCTCTGGAAGAAGAATCGCAAGAAATTGGAGAAAAGAAGACGAAGAGAGAGAGGTAGAAAAAGAGCCAGAACGAGGAGAAAAAAAAGAGAAAAAAAATGAAGGACAAAAAAAGAAGTGGAAGAAAAAGGAGAAGAAGAAGAGAAGATGAGAAAAAAAAGTTGAAATTGGTGGAGTTGCCTCCACTGTAAATTAGGGATAAACTTTCCCGTGCCGAGCAGAGAAGAGGGCCTCGCTGCACTCCTGAGGCTATGCACCTGGGCCCCCTCGTGCGGAGCAGTATGTGGTTGCGGGCACTCGGATGGGGAGAGGGTTTGGACAGGATGGTTATCTAAAGGGAGGGGGGGGGGGTGGCAGGAGCATGAGGAGGAGGAGGCGGAGAGGGGGGGGATAAATTCTTCATGGTTGTGTCTGCTTTGCCAAAGAAAGCAAAACCTCCCGACGAAAGAAGCAGGAATCAGTCGGGATGTAAAACGGACACTTCCTAGTGCGTAACTGGAGCAAGACAAAAAATCCATGATACCTTACAAGACACGATAAAATGTGTCTTTGACTCGATGCTGCACAGACATCCCTGAAAGCCAGTAACAACTCTCTGATGAGGAAAACTGTCAGAACTCTGAAGATCTCTTAATATTTCAAGAAAAACTGCCAACTGCCACTAATGGTCCACCCATTGTTTTCCTGAGTCCGAGTCTAAATCCGAGTCATAATCCTAAATGAAAACACTCCCAGAAATCTTAAACAGTGGTGATTGGGGGGCAGAGATGATGATTGACACTTACTGTCCCTGAGGTAATTGAGATGTGAAAGCAGGACCTCGGCGTTGTAGGCTGTGGTGAGCCTCAGGAAGTCCTCCTTGCTCATCTTGCACAACTCCTTGCCATCCGTGGTCTGAAACATGGCCGTGTCGATCTCCACCAGGCCATACTCCTTAATGGCCCACTCCAGCCACTGCCGCACGTGGTCCGGGGACCACAGCGATGGATCTGAGAAACAAACAGACATACAGACAAATAAAATATATTTATCTTGGAGTATTTAAGTAATAGTCAAGACACTGACATGAACACACAGTTAGGTCATGAGGAGATTTGCAGATGGAGGATGAATCTAGGTTCTGGGTCTGTTTCTGTACAGTAACTGTACTGAATACATAGTGCGTTTACTGAATCAGCCATTGTTCATGCTGAAGTCTATGAAGGGAGGGGTTTATTTCAGAAAGCCCCCACACCTCTGCTCCTGCCCTGAATATCTCTGAAGTGCCGCTGTGTTTTCACTATGGTTGGAAAAAGCATTTCAATCTATAAATTGTATCTTTTTGACTTGGGAGGCAGGCTGTTTGTTTAAACTAAGAATATAGGGAGAGATTTCTAGATGGTTGAACGAAGCAGGAGAATAGTACCAAAACATAAATGGTACCAAAACAGACTCACTAAGAATAGGAATGATGGTCAGTCACTCTAAAAACAGTCCATAAAGAACACATTCCTTGTGGCACTGTGGCCTATGACACCAAAGACAATACTGATAACGAAAATACTTTGCCTTAACGTATCTTACAAAATTAACAGTTTGTCTCAAAATCACTTTTTAAAACCGAACCGCTTTTGTTTCTCTCAGTGTTGACTTTCAACAGCAACAATATCCAAATAAATAACCCAAAACATCACTCATGAACATCTGAGGCCTGCTGTGTGTTGTGTCATTTGGTCTACATTACTGGAGCTGTGTTGTGTGTTTGTACAGCCAATCTGTTATGAGTCAGCCAGAGGCAAATTAAACTAATCACACAATATTAACCCACGACCCTGCTAAAGCAAAGCTGGGGTTATAAAAGCATTTATAGAAAATTAACACATTTCTGATGATTACAGATGTTTGGAGGTGAGCTGCTGAAAAGAGGGTACTAAAATCCGTGAACTCCATATACTAACTAAGCATATAAAACAAAGAGTAAATAAAGAATAAAATGTTTAAGACTTTTAGAAGTTTATATAAAACACAAATGATCAAATGGTTATTACCTGCTGGGACTATAACTCTCCTCTCGTTGGTGGTCATATTTGGTGGGGGAGCGTTCTTCTCGTCCATGTAACTCCCGTAGCCCATCTGAGTAGCGTCTGAGCCGCCCACCATCTTATTGCATTTGCCCACGCTGCAGTCCACCGGGGACTCCCTGACACACAGACACCACAGGGTTACAGGCAGCCATGGATGCATTACTAACCACAATAATATACGCTTATCAAAACCAGACAGATACCTACCGTAGGAACTCTGAGAACTAAAGCCACAGAGCTCTGGACATTGAACAAGAGCTATACAAAGACTGATGTTTGCTAATGGTATGACTGCTGTGCATCACACACACACACACACGCACACACACACACACACACACACACACCCTAGGCCCCTAAAAGGGGTAGAGTTTGACTATAGGGATTTGTCAGGAGGACTTAAGAATTTAAAGTTCAGCACTATTTCAACAATAACTGAGTCGGAAAGAAAGCACAAAGTAGCATCTAGACAATATATCGGCCCCTCTAAAGTGACTACGTAATAGCCACAGAATCGCTTTACAACATGACCAAAATATACTAGCCTATTTATTTAATTAGCTCATGCATAACAAGGCAGTGATTCTCTTTTGGATCAGTGTTTTATTTGACTTTAAGCAGAAAGAAACAAGAACCTAAATGGCCAGGTTAACCACAAATCGGAGAAAAAAAGAGAGGTCAGAGGCTGCTGTCGACGTGGGCATATGCCCGTTCAAACTGGCAGTCTCAAACAAAGAAGCTGAAAACTGATTGGTTCAGGCTGTTGACACACATGACACGAACATCCCTCGAGTCCTACCTGGATCCGTTAATGTGGTCATATTCGCGTTTGACGTTGACTCGGGCTGGCTGGTTGATCCACTCCTGCTGGGGGGGTAAGGGGTTGATTTTGTGTGGCTGTCCGTAGTCCTGTGCATTGGATGCAGTCATGTCTGTCTTGGGTAGGGGAGCAGCAGCAGCGTAAGGAGGCTCAAACAAGGACTGGTCTTCACTTACCACTGACAGCGCCTCCTAGGGACAGAGGATGGGAATGTTAGTGAATACATAGCAGGGGAGGAAAAAAACCAATATCAAACACATCCTAAGTTTCTGGCTTGCTATTGTAAAGTGAACAAAGACCATATGCATTCTCCGAAATGCTATCAGGTCTGACAAGAAAGAGAAATTCATGATCAAAAGCCTTTGATTCTGGCTTCTGTTGTGTCTGTTGTTCTTCATGTGGTAATGAACTATTGGTCTGGCTGCTTTCAGAGAGACCTTGAACATCAGATCAGTTTTTGACCACAAAAAAAAAAAAATCGAAGACAGAAAAGACAACAGAGTCCTGATGACTCATCAGAGGTCATTCGTGCGTTGACCCCTGTATAGCAGGAGCTCAGCTGGAATGATGTAGCTTTATTAAAGAAAACAAACGCACAGACAGGCCCCCTCCGAAACCCAACGCTCTTCCCCCTCTGATTTCCGATCATGCTGTAACCGTGCCATGCCATCTTCACACACACACACATACACACACACACACACACACACACACACACACACACACATGCACGTGTGCGTGTGTACTTGCCACAGCCTGGGGAAACTGGCCATTTTCTGTTTCTTTTTTTTTCTTTTTCGTTTTTAGCCCCCCCACCCCACCCCATTCACAACTTTTGGCCGATTCCTCTTCTCTTCTCTCCATGAACCTGCTTTCCGCGCTGAACCCCTCCGAAGCCAGACAGAATGAAATAGATTTCCTCTCGCTTGTTAGCTCTGTGTCAGAACCACCTGCCAAGACCTGCACCTGCTCATATCTACCGACTGATACCGGCCCATAACTCTCTCCGTGTCGTGCAAATAAGAGAGGCATCAGAGAGTACACCAACTATTTTCATCCATCAGACCTTATCGAGAGACACCAGCACCGTTGAACAACAGGAGAAAGACAAACATGCTCACTCCAGCAACAGATACAAACATGTACAAATGAGCGCAACACACTCAAATGTTCACTCAGAATACGTATCATGCGATTCATAATGATCTTTTCTAGCAGTAGTGGTGGCAACAACATTATTTACTCAACCTTAGTTTTGATCTAGTTCGCTGTTCCATGAAGTTTGTGGCTCAGTCCTTTGTCTTCACCCTTTGTCGTCACCATTCTGGCTGAATCAGAAGACTGTTTGTGATCCAGTCTGGTCTAAGACCGTCTTCACTTTCCAACTAACTACATTGATTTGAATGGCAGAGCCAACCCTGCTGGTACATTAGAACTCATCTCCACTATCACAGTGGCCCACGCCAGAAAGCTGGTCCACGATAAGTATGGAGAAGTGTAGGAATGCCTCGGCTGTGCCAGATAAGGGCAACACTGCTATTATGACTGTTGCACGTTACTTTCTCAGAGACATATCAGCCACCACCATGTAATTCATGATTGGCAGTCATGCTTTCCCAAGATTACAGTGGCTTTTAAAAATAGGAAAATCTAATTCCATACATGCACACTGCAGCAAAACAACGGCCGAAAGGAGAACTGCTGTACGTTGGCATGGCTCAGACAAGGCCTGCATGCCAGGCTCACATTCTGTACTGCTGCGTCCTGGGATTGTCTGATGTGTGATGTCTGATCCTGTGATTGACTACTGGCTGATGACACTATAAAACCAGAGGGCTTGGTGAGTAGAAGAAGAGACATCACAGCCTGGAGTGTCAGAGTATTTTCTATCAAAATATTGCGATGGGACACACATATTTTCTTCCATAAACAGATTTCAACATGAAAAGACCGATTAAACATTATGGAACTGCAGAATGCAGAATTCTTAGAATATCACTCGCCTGCTGTCATACACATTTGTGTAGCTATTGGTCCAAGAAATGGAAGGTTTATCTTCATATAAGTCTACTGATATATTATGTCCTCGTGAAATAAGGAGGGCTTGTGCAAACATTTCTGCAGTCTAGAGGCATATATATACATATATATATATATATATATATATATATATACCTACCTCTAGACTGCTGCCAATCCTGACAGAGGCACTTCCAGTGAGTCATATGGGCAGGTTAGGGTGGATTCATCCTTTCCACCCAGGACGCATGCAAGTGGTGATGCAGGAGGCATTCCTGTCTTTTGTTTGGGGAGGAAAGGGAAACCTGACAGGAAACTAGATTGTGCTGAGCAGGAAACCCTCAATGGCGTGATACCCCCCTCCATTTCATGAGTGGCCTCTGCACAAAGTACAGCAGAAAGAAACTACCTCAAAATAAAATGGTCTTACTGACCACATGTTTTAATCTGTTACTATTATTATTGTTTATAATATTAATTGTAATAATAGTGTTGTTGGTACAGATTGATTGATTTCAGGAATTCTTATCCTCAGGTGGTTTGATAAATGTACTCAGTGTTATCTATTACATCGTTACACGTTTACAACTAAAATCACAACAGGTGGTTGGAAATAATATATTGTAAATACACTGGACCAATAAGCCCATGCACACTCCCCTAACACACACCGCACCAAGAGTCAAATATCTTCTAACCACAGGAACTCGCTTGTTGGTTGTATTTTTTATACGAAATTCTAAACTGGCACAATGTAGACACTCCTTAAAGACGGATGCAGGCCAACCTCAAGTAGATAATAGATATCGAAACAACTTATTCCAATAGGCTAACAGTGCATATTCCCTTAACGAAGCTATCTGGACCCATGTCTCACCTGGCCATTCACTGTAATACTCTGCTATAATACCACGATCTGTACTATTCATACACGGTTTACAAGTTTTGTACCCTATCTGACAACTGCGCAGCTAACTTTCATCATAAAAGAAGGGTACAGCGCTTTTCGCACCTCTTAATCCAAAATCTGATCATTTGTCAACCGCAACACGTCTTGTCCTTACCCTCATGAAATACCGCCACAATCATCAACACACGGCTGCTTTACATTTAGGACACCCAAAGCACTTCTACCATGCAGACTCGCAGACGTTGTCTCGGATCAAAATCCTATCCTTTACATGTCCGACAAATATCTTATTTAGCTTATTGTGGGTGGGCTCGGCGTGATCGTCTGCGTTTTGACCAGTGAATGGTGAACAGATCCCGGGCGCGGTGCCACCACTATTGCGCAGCCACATCTCTGTGCCCACGCTACATATCTTTACAAACCCACGCATATATCTACATCACTTAAGCCACAACGCATATTTCTGCTACATCCCATAGGCTACTCCATGTTTTGCGGTAACTTAAGTGTATGTCTGGCGGTGAAGAACGTACATCCATTTCTCCAGCAAAATAGCATTTTTTTCCACTTAATCCCAGACGTGCGTCTACCGTCACCGTGCGCTTGATCCAAATTCGATAGTAGATCCTGTCTAACGGTCCGGCATCTCTTCGCAGCTTTTCAAACTTTCATCAGAGTTTCGTTGTTAAGGAAAAGGAAACATGGAAGAAAGAGGAAAAAAGAAGGAAATGTGGCGGTAGCGCGAGCAGTAAAAGTAGAGTCGACTGGCGAGCTTTGCGCTGCTAGCCGACAGAGCACCCCGTACAGTCGGGAGGCGCAACTCCCGAAAAGAAAGCCTCCACAAAATCGAACACCCCGTCCTCCACCCTTACCTTAATAGTTCCGTCCATTTTGGGCAATTTTCAGTGGACCCCAACAATATTCCAAACATGACACGATCCTGAATTAATTCCAGCCCCCGGTATGTCGCGGAGAGAAAGAGACAGTTAACCGGATGGTTTTTTTCCTCTAAATTTGGGAAGTGAAGTCACTGCTCTTGAGAAGGAAGCAATGTGTGTCACTGCAAGCCCTGCCTTCATTACGGCACCAAAAAGCAGGATACTTGTCCCAAGGAGATAAGCGGCGAAAACAATGGAGTTGCTTTCCTCTTTAGATGTTTTTACTTGGAAATATTTACTGGATGCTTGCCATTCCCTTGCATTTTGAACAGTCGCTTGTTTGTTTTGAGTCAACTATCAGGAATTCCGTTTCTGTGTTCTCATTTTAATTATCAATTCTATTTTTTATTTCGCGGAAACACTTCCATGATTCAATCAAAGATTATATTAAATTGTATTACTATTTTGTTACGTTTCGTTATTATCCCATTAGTTTACAGAGCTTTAATGTTTCTGAATTGTATTTTCTCCTCAGTTTCCTCGACAACTGTACGATAAGATAGAGATATAACTTTCAAGACCGACAGATGTCTTCCTTGACTGTGTAGATTAAAGACCCGTAAATCAAAGACGAGAAATACAAATGTAAGGTACCTGTGGCGGAGACTTTGGCGATCTAGCCTTTATAGAGGACGTCCAATGCTCAGTAGTTCCCTTGAAATACCATTAATAAAAGCCAAGCACGCAGCTCCCCAGACACAGCAGAGCACAGATCTGCACTACACGTGTGCGTCTGCTATTAAGCACGGAGGTGAAATATGATGGAGTGTATACTTCCAAGATTTATGCTGTAGGGTTTGCATGGGAAAACGGCACGTCGGCTGAAAAACTATGCTCACCTTCTATTACGGTTTTATGTGGCAACTGCAACCACCTATCAACATAATGAAAGTATTCTATCTAATAATTATCATCAGTCTATATTATTGCAGATGTCTCTACTGCTGTTTGTATTACTGTTATGAAACTCATTGCCGTTACTTTCAGTTAATGGTGTGCAGAAATGTAATATGCCGTTGGGGTAATATAGAAAGGATTTCTTAACTCCACCGAAAAACTTTCTGCCTCTCACAAGCAAGTCTTATATGTCCATAGACCCCACCCCCATGCGTTCTCTCTACCTTCTCAAATAGCCCTCATCAATTCAGGCACATTATTTCAGCGCAGATGCTAGACATGGAGCCAGCGCGGAACGTGACTAGACCCCAGACCAAGAGGGCCGTGCCTGAGGGAGCGGCTGCACTTCGGCGAAACAGAGCTTGCGCCGCCGCGACTGACAGACGGCCCGGCCTGTCTGCTCACGACTTGGGGGTCTGTTGGGGGAGAGGCCCCCTCGAGACCACCACATCTGGATCCTGCTAGGGGTCAAGGCTTCTCCTGCCTGAGGCCAGCGCAGCGCAGCGTAATTAAGGGAGACACCTTGTTTAACCATTTAGAGTCAGTCTCTTTTCTCTGAGCAGAGTACATTCCTCTTTTCAAAATATTTTAATAATCCAACTTTCATATAGGTCTATTCATCAACATTGTATGACTAGTTAAAAAAATAGGTGCCTTGTTGAATTCCTATCCATATAAACTGAATGTCCAAAAGGATTCTAAAGAAATGATCAGTGGGTGTTGTTAGAGATCAAATCTACCTTTATTTTATTGTTCATTTTTACATACTTATTTAATTTTGCATCCGGGGCAACATGTTTTTCCTTTGTGGGCACGTATATTTGTGAAAAGGTGATACCATTTCATGGAGGGGAGGTCTCAACGGTCGAAACATGTGTTTCCCTAGAGGGGTAGCTGAGAGTGCACTATTGTTTTAATTAAAACGACATTATCTCGGACCAAATGGCGCGACGGGTTCTACATAGAAGAAAAGTCGGGCGATGAAAGAGTTGCTGACCAATGACCTTATTACGATTCGCATCTTTAAATATACCCCAATGAAAACGCTTCAAAGTAGTGGGACTTCAGCACGTCAGCCGTTGTATCTCTGTCCATTGTGGCAGATGTTGATTATGATTTCAATAGCACATGACAGGCATGGATATTCAAACCATAAAATATTGGGATGTTTTTTTAAATAAAACGTCGACAGACCTACCAACTTTTTTTAATGCAACCAATGTTTTGATGGACCATGGCCTCTTGTGATTATGTGGCTTGACATCCAGCCACCAAAAAAGAAACCATAATCAACCATATTAATTATAGGCTATTGATCTGACAGTCTTCTGACATACACAGCTGAAGTGAACTGCAGTCAACCCCACCAGAGGATAATCACTTAGTAGATTTAGGAAGGTCTTTATAGATGCCCAGTATTTTTTTATCCTCAGTCTAAACTGACTAATTGAGAAGATAATGATAATACTGTGTAAAACTGAAGTACTTTGTATGAACTACATGTTATATGTTTTTGAAAAAAAAAATCCCGATGGGATAAACCTAAATTCCAGGTACTACATAGCTTTTAATCCGTACGCACTTCCAGGTCACGATGAATGCACTGGTAACAAACATTTTCGAAGGCCAATAAACAGATGCACGTTGGTTTATACAGCGAGCCACAGAACATCTGGCTCGACGGTGGAATTTGACAGCCAGACATTTCTTCCAACCACGACCTGTGGGAAGCCAGTAGCCCCACACTATTGGAAACGCAGTGAAGTGGGTGGAATCCGCTGGGGTTGGGCTGGGTTTTGAAATGATTACTCTTCGTCACCCGCAAGAGCTCGCGACAAGGCCAACAAAGGCTTCCAGGCCGACTTCAAACTTGCAACAAAGACCCATAGAAATACACGTATTATTATTATTATTGTTGTTGTTGTTGTTTCTGTACCATCCAATACTAATATTTTTGTTTGTTACTTCGACCACATAAAAAGAAACCTGATGGTGACAAACTAAAACACAATAATGACGTCTAATAAATTCACTTTTGTGACAAACGTTTTTAGACGTATTATTTTAACCACGACACAACACTGATATGGATCACGCATTTAAGATTGTTCATTAGACTTGAGAGTTCTAGTAAGCCCCTTCCCCTCTCCTGGGCACAGACAGAGCCAAAGTAAAAATACCGAAGGCAAAAACGGAGACTGCTGCACACAAGTCCAAACTGTCTGGCCCCTTGCTCGAGGCCATAATTAATTTGAGATTTATTTTTATTGGAGAGCTCGAGTCTCGCCTGGCCTTAACCAAACAAAACCACAGCTAGACCGTGGATTCGCTTGAATGAAGCAGAATATTTCTCTAAAACTGGACTTGAGGCGTGCTTGGGTCACATTCTGACCAATATCCCTCTCTCTATACAAGACAAAGAAGAATATGATTAAGATGGTTTTCACATACACGGGACTGTTTGTTTTCTGGTGAATTCACTTTCATTTTGTATAATTTTTAAATGTTGCACGGTGAAACATATGATGCATATCCAGCATTTCTACTTGTATATATGCATTTATTTCAAATCAAAATAATTATCTCAAGAAAAAAAACAGTTGTGTTTTGTTTACTTCTTAATGTATGCTGACTGAAGTCATTCAGTTGGCTTTTCATAAGGTGGTTAAAGATGATTTCAATGAAAATTCGCTTCTAAAACTTTCCTTTGCGGCCCAGTGTCCCCCGAAACAAATAAGACACTGTTCGCGAGTTTCAAAAGCTGTGCCCAAACTGAAACTCAGTCTTTCTGCAGAGCAACACAAACGATATGACTGCATGAAAAGATCCCTTATGCAGAGGGCAATAAGTCTCCATAACATAACAAGTCACCGCTGGAAAATATGTTGATTGTAAAGATATAATGAATGGCTTTGCCAGGCACAATAGTCCATTTTCATGGAGCAGTCCACACGCACGCGAGTAGGTTAGCCCAGAAGAAGTTTGATATGGGATATTGCATAACAGTGTTGTCTCTGACATAAATAGACTGAGTAAATATGACCTGTTGCTAAATAAGCCTACCTGGTTTAAAGCAAATGAAAATGTAAAAATGTACAATACCGAAGACATCAAGAGTTGCAAAGGTGAGGTTGTCACCTGATGAATGATCATTTGAGGAAAAACTGGGTTATCTAACCTTTCATTTCAGTATTTTCTTTCAATCATTTTTGAAAGATGAGGACAGTGGAGAACTTGAAAGAAAAAGTGCACCTTGTCCAAAGGCCACGTCCCATGGATGATTTCACAATCAGACTTTTATTCCACAATGAATTCTAACATATGCAAAACAGTCTCTGTAAAAGGTTTCCCTTTTAAATACATTTAGATGCAAAACTTTGCGTGGTACTGAATAGTCAAAAGCACAGTGATGCAGTTAAAAGCAGCAAAATGCCTGAGTAATTTCATATCAGTTAAATAACGAATAGTCAGTGAAAGCAACAAAAAATATTTTGATGCCCCAACTTGTTATTTAATATTACCTGATCGTAGGGACGATGCTGTCTTACCTTGACGTAAGACGAAGTATCAGGGACGGTCTGAAACATTGTCATTGGACTAAAGGCCGGAAATGTGAAGTTTTCAATTAACGGCCCTGAAAAGAAATGATAATCAATTAGAATAGTGTCACTGGCCTGTAAGGTATCATAAACAATGTCGCTGTGTTTGAGCTTTCTCTCACATAAACACATAGATGTATCAACATGAAACTCAGTGAACACGCTGGCTACTCAAGACATATTTAGCAGTTAAAAGCTAGGATCATGGTTTCATTTTATAGAGCTTTGCCGCCTGTATTGGAGTCCTTTAGGAGATTAACCGTCTTTTACTTCCCCTTGTTTAAAGACGCAGGCATGTATTGTCACCACACACACTGGTCATATCAGTTTCGCCATTACTCCTCCAACTGAGTCGGCATAAGTTAGTCTACACAATTGTTGGATATGATCGTGCGGGTCATCTTAAAGATCAGTGGATAAGATAATCAACTAAACTGCACATTCATATAAAAGAATATTAAATTATATGGGAGTATTAATTCCTCCATTCATTCATGCTTTTATTCATTCATTGATGGGCGTAGGCTATCTCCTCTCCATTGGATGTCTGGCTTTCCTTGCAATTTCCTGTAGCTCTGCATTTTTTTGTGATTGCTGCTTGTGCACAATATAAGTTCTCTTTCATAACGGTGCACAACAAACTGGTATTCCCTTGCAATATTCTGCACTCTTCCTGTCCGAATAGCAAACAGTTGAATTCCAAACCATAACGGTCTGCCTATCCACTGCCAAAGGGAGCAATAAGAACGCACCAGGAACACCTTGCGTTCCATTCAACGCGACCACTTCCATCAAAATAGAGCGTAAGGGTCATCTTTGGTTCATAGACTGTTGGCTGAACATAGGCTAAAGAGTATTAAAAACGCGCACACACAGGCTGTACTCGCCTTTTCTAGTAGTTTAATAGACCTTTTTCTTTGCTCCTCAATTTGATTGAAATTTGAAGACACTACATTGCAAGATAATATAGAAACACAGATCACTAAAGTGGGCACAATGATAGTAATATCAATTTTTCTTTCACAACTAGTATTATGATTATTACTTTATTACAACCGTGTTAACAGTAGTAATAACTTGAATCATCACTGGTTATGATCATTCATTCCTTACATAATAGTGCAGTGGTAGGATTGGTCGATTTCACTGCATAACTAACTAGAGTAAAAACGAGCAGTGCTAAAGTACTAGCTCCAGCTCCCTGTTCTGTTAGTCCTGAGGGTAAGCACATATTGAAGCACTTTTCGCTTTAATAAGCGCAGCTTACAAAGTCTGGGGTGAAAGGGCACCTCGGGGACGGTGTCTTTAGCCCTTCCTTCGCTTTGCAGTTATGAACAGACTGGCACTAGCAGTATTTAACATTCCGTACAAGGCCAGGGAAACGAAAATAACATCTTTGCTTGACAAAACACAACGAAATGAATCATGTAAAAGAACGGACGTTTTATTTGCTGCTGTGGCTTAACTTTACCACAACTACTACACTGGTTGCACGGTACTGGCTTAGGCAAGTTGTTGCAAAACAGACTGAGCAGTGTAGAACTGATTCGTCAGCTTTACAGGGTCAGTCAATGCTACAGCAAAGCGTTTTCAATCTCTAAACAATGCAGATCATAAAAGCCCAAGTATTAAATTCGTGAGATGTCTCTGAGATACGACTACAAGACACGAGTGGCCTTATTTTAACACAATGGAAAAAAGACCAATGCTTGTAAACGAGGCACCCTTTTGGAACTGGATAACAATGTAATGACAGGATTTCACCATTGTGAACTTCAGAACCTTTCAGAGGATTAAATCAGCCAACTTTGAAATACATCACTAGGAGACTACGTTTGTTTTGGGTTATGCCACACAACTATAATACATTTTATGATCACAAACAAATATTCAAATGTATGCTCTTAATACACCTTTCCCAATGCAATGACAATACAAATGGGAATTATGCACTCATAGTGATATTTTAGCAATCGAAAATATGTCGATTTTCAAAACCTTAAGATATCCTATAGTCTAACTTTGTTCAGACTAAACATACTTCTCATTTCATCCATTCCACCAACCCACCCAGTCCCACCCCCAATTAAAAAAAAAAAAATACTTGTCACTGTTACAAATATTATTGCAAAACCGAAGCCTCTGCATTTCTGCCATCCAACCTGTAACATAAACAAACGATTCTAGACGCTTATAAGGTACATAATATATATAGTTGCAGAGAGGCACTGTGTTAGACTTTGGGCTCCTGCAGGCATAGGCAGGGTTCGCCTCATAAACTTTTCCAAATGCATCCAATTTCTAAACGGTAAAAGAGCATAGAATTCCGCAGCTGTACCCAATTAGGCGGCTCGAGGCTCGGGAGGACGGTTAAATGACTGCGCCGACTTTCCTCCGAGACAGACCGTGGGCCGCGAGCCTCTAGTGTTACATTTTAAGCATCCTACCTCTCACGACAGAGTGCTGCTATCCATCATAAACGAGACCGAAGCGATTATTTCGAATAAATGGCCTATATTATGCCGTGCCTTTGCCTTCCAGATACAACGAATGCTGAAACAACATCTACCAACATTTTTCCGGACAGGACTACGACACATTTTCAGCGTAACATATTAACACACTGCACAGACATGTACTTTGTTCTACGCAAAACATAACATTTCATCTATGACATGGATAATGCACGTATCGAGTTGTTAAAAACAAAACTTTCTCTGTGCAGTTCATTCATTCACTACAACCCACAATACAGGACACTAGCAGCGTTTTGACATAGGTAAACCGTTTGTTCTGACACTCACCTGCCCCTACTTGTCACTCGAGTCTTTCGCTTTAATTAGTCCCAAATTTCAGAAATTAGTCCGGTATACAAAAGTCGTTACCATGGATGACAGTAAGTTATTTTGAGAAGCCGTATGGAGAGGAGGATGTATGAATGGGAATGCTTAAACGATGACAGAGCAAGCATTCGGCAACCAATGAGGAACGAGGGACAAGCCTCCCCCTGCATCTAGTGTAAAGAGGCAGACCAGGCTGCAAGTCCATTGAACCATGAAATAAGGGAAATCTAACATAAATGGTAACAGCACCATAAAAAAACAAAACCATGAGGCCCCTTGTTTCCCATGGTAAGACAATCTGCAGTCTATTCTAAGTGTTAAAACACCTATTCTAAAGGTCATATTGGCATGGATTTAAAATGGGATTAAACGTTCAAATCAGAATAAGATGTCAGTTCTCAGCTGTCAGAAAAATAGGAAATGCCTTTTTTCCACAATAAATGTCGAAAATAAAAACAGTGATGGGTCGGGATCAATTATTTTTGTCTTTTAAGATTCCCATTTTTGCTCATGGCGGATTAGATATCTAGCAAAATATTGCAATAATGTAGCCTATATATTGTACAGACGCACATTAAGGCAAAACGTTACAGTTTGTTTATATTGTTCACTTTTCATTAAGTTGCACCTTAAATGTATTTGTTTTGGCTACTTATTTACTTTCAGGGCGAAGCGATTTCAACTATATTGACGCTTTTTGTGGAACCTTCACCATCAGTCTTATCACAAAAGCCAGATAAAGCACTTAGAAGTTTTTTCACGATCCCTATTCGTCGTGATGGATCCCCAAGGACTCGGCAGCTTCAACAGGATCCCCACTTCATGGCCTCGTGACGAAGACACGCGTCTCCTGTGAGCTTTCCTTTCCTGTTCGCCTGACCCTGTTCAGTTCACTAACTCCATTTCCGACGCAGTACCCATATCCTCGACTGCAGAGTTCCTTCGAAGGAAACAGACCAATTTACAGTGAATGAAGTTACCCAAGCATGAGATTTTAGACTTAAACATGGCCTAGTCGACTTAGCCTAACTTCTGAGACCACACAGTTTAGCATCTTACAGACGTGTTTGTGGATACATAAACGCAGGTTATACTGGAATATATCTAGGTGCCCTGGTAATTTTGCATGTACTTGATAGAAGGCAATGCCACAGTGACATATGTAGATTACAAAATAATTGATAACATGGACTGTATACTAAAAGACATTATTGCAGTTTAGTTAAGAAAAAAACACGAACAAAATCATAAATAACCCTTAATAAAAAAAAGAATGCAAAAGATACACACAGACCTTTTTGTTGTGGAGTTCAAAACTCGAGTTAAGTTCATAGTCTACCTACATGTTTGGGACCCACCCCCGGTGGAAAAAAAAGCTCTGGGCAGTGGGCCGGGTTTCCCATAGCCCCCTCAACGCTACGTCATTCTTAAGTTAAACCTTAAACTATAGGCTACCTTAACGTTTCGAGCAGAGCCATGGTTCTTATTTCGAGGTGTGAAACCAGAATTTTTTTAACGAAGTATACATACATTGAAGAGATACTTTCGTAAGGTTGGTCTAGACCACTCCTCTCTATACCTGAACACAGTTTTCAGATGAAACAAACGTTTTAGAGGCTAAAATATTGAGTTAGTGTCTGGACATGCATTGACTGCGACGTAAGACCAAGATACGCGTGCTTCATTAAATACAAAGTAAATACATCGGTATCAATTAATTATCCTTTAATATCGAATCCTTTGCGAATTCAAATCTATGAGTAACATCTAGCTTACAGCTGCCCTGTAAAGTGACAAACCAGCCTTATCCAACCAAAAATTGCTGTGGACTAGCAATCATCACTTCCAAATCATACAGTAATAACAGTCTATGGTGGTATTATTCTGTGAAACAGAGACATGTTACTTAATCATGTTCTGCTCTGAATTCAAAAGTGGAACCAACAGATTGTATGGGGATAAGGCCAGAACACTGAAATCCCTTCTTTTTCTTTGCATTTTGCTGTAGAGACCTCAGCTCACAGGTTAGGCCAAGATGAAGCACTCAGATGCAGTGTTGACTTATATATGTCAGACTCTGGGCTGGTCTTGAGGGGCTTTGTTTGGCTAGGGCACATATACAGCATTAATAGTCATGTTTATTGGGAAGGGTAAATATTTCATGGATTCACAGACTACAGTTTGTAGTACTATGTCCTTCTAATTCGCATAAAAAACAAAGGAAGCCCAGAGGGTTTGACATGTGCTGTGCCACTCCTTAGGAAACTTCTGTGCAAATTCTTTAGATTAACACAACCACTTTTCATTAATCAAAAGATGTTTTGCGTTTGAACTTGCACGGCCACGTGTTTTCCCACGAACAATGACCGGAAATCGCAGCCCCTGTCAGACAGGAAGGCTGTCCGATAATTGTTGACTCCGCAGTGTGTTTGCTTACGGTGACATTCAATTACTTTAAGCTCAGTGTGCAATGACCTAGCTGGTGTTTTTCAGAAACACGGGCAGAACATTGCTGAGACACTGAAGTGTTTTTGGGGCGGACACAAGCTAATCAGTGGCCTAGTAAGTAAAAGGTTTTATAGCCGAACCAGGGACCAATCCCGATTGATGACGCGCACACATTTAGTAGGTCCTAGTGGGAAACCAGTAAAGGAAAACAACACATCTGTGACAATGGCTTTACAAGGCAGCAGACCATAACAAATTGCATGTCTTCATAGCCATTACCTACATCAACATCAGTGCTGACGAGATATCAACAGACCTGATGCTAGAGGGAAGGTTCTGTTTCACTGTTTCACAAAGTACGACCCTGCTTCAGTGCACAAGGAAGAAGTGACCAGTTATGCTTTTACAGTAATATCATGTCTTTGTTAAACCTTATCTATAGATAGTTAGAACTTTTACTGTAATCAGGATGTCACTGCCATAAACATCTAGCTAATGCAAGCAGAAAGCTAATTTCAAACGTCAACATTTGCTCAAATATTTTTAAAGTTGTCCTTTGGGGTTCCGGAGGGAAAAAAAAAGAAAAGATAAAACTCCCCCTAAGAACATTATTTACAAAGTTGAGGGAACTTACAGACATCTCTGATGGCATCGACTGCTTGAGGAATGAAGGCCTGGACCACTTCACTGTAATTGTTATTTATTTAACTGGAGGAGAGCAACCCAGAGAGACATAGAGAGAAGATGGAGATAGCTCCTTCACTAAAGCCTTTTTTCTCCGCCCTCTTGGGACGACGGAAAATGAGCTGGCGGCACCAAGGCAGGGCAGGGCGGCATCTTTTTTCACGCCAACACCGTCAAGGCCCGCATGTAGCCACGTCAACCCCCTTGCCACCCAAACACTGCTGTAATAGCCAAGCCCTGTGGAGGAGGGGAAGAAAGGTTCTTTCTCAGGGACAGCATTACTCTACAGGGAGAGCTCCTGGTCTATCAGTATGGTAGGATTGGAGTCTGCTTCTCTTTGTTCCTTTTTTTCAACCCTTCAAAATAGCTTTAAAGGCATAAGAAGGAAGCTACAGAGATATATGAATAAGTTACAGTAAGGTTAGAGTGAGAGAAAAGAAAAGCAAAGACAGATAGATAGATAGATAGATAGATACATAAATAGACAGATCTAGATAGAGAGAAAACAATAATGGAAGAAGAGCTGGCAGAAGACTGTACAGAGAGAAAGTAAGAGGGAAAGGGAGAGGGAGAGGGAGAGAGAAAAAGAGCCTCAAAGATTCATAGTATGGAATGTAAATCCACAGACAGGTCTATTAATGGCTCCTGGAAAAGAATCCCTGGTTGTGTGAAGAGCTAGTCTGCTCATGTGTGTTGTAATAATTTACAGAGGGAAGTATTAAATTAGACCGCCCTAGTCATTTTATGGGCTTGCCATTTATGAAGGTAATGGCATCCTTGTAAATTAACAGGAGGTCGCCGAGCCACCTGATTGCGTCGCCACTCATCGTGTGTGTGGGGAGCAGCACGAATACAACAGGCAGCGATGACGACACTGTGGTGAACAGTCCCTCATAAAGTCGCTCCCTCAGATTATCAGATTATCCTCCTAGAACACATCTGGACATCCTATGTGTGTGAGTGTAAAGTTGGCTGAACAACAGTGTGTGTGATGACAAACACATCTGAGCTTGCTGTGTGTGTGTGTGTACAGTAGGCAGAACAACAGTGTGTGTGTATGTGTGTGTGTGTGTGTGTGTGTGTGTGTGTGTGTGTGTGTGTGTGTGTGTGTGTGTGTGTGTGTGTGTGTGATTAAAGAGGATGCTTCTGTGTGAGGGATGTTCTCCATGCTTCACCAGATGTTGCTGGTGCAACAACTAAATGTGAATTCAGCATCAGTAAGGTGGAGTTCTTGCATGAACTGAGATGTTTTGTGGTGTTTTGGCCTCTCGTCCACACAACAACAGCATTTTCGGGGCCTGAAAACATATATTTTTTTTAAAAGTGGGTTTCAGTGTGGAAATGTTCGAAAAAAGCAGCACTTATGTCGCTTATGTGGGCGAAAACTTGATGAAATGATGACGACATGGCCCCAACTTTAAGCCAGAAACCCACCAAACTGACGTCAAAGAACTGGTGGCGACGAGGGCCAACTGTTGTGTTGCCTCACGTCGCCTGTGTCTGGGCCAAAAAGTTGCACTTGAACACACCGCATGTTTTCACACCACACTCACTCACCACAGACGGTAGCAGAAAATAGCTATTTATAATTGAGAATATGTCTGATAAAAAGTTGCAAACAGCACTGCCGTTGTCAGCCCTGGGTCTTATGGCTGTGGGAGAACAAAGGAAGAGGCGGAGATGAAAAATAAGGAGAAACTGGGTGAAATCATGGATACTACAGTGACAGGCTCAACAGGCTTTCCCAAACCTGTCGAGAGCTGGAGATAAATGAAACCTCTGATTTAAAACATTTCGTTCAGCTCTTTCCTGTTCTGTTCCAGTTGCAGTGGTTTGCCAAGCTGAACAGGCAATCAGAGTGATCTCTGTCACTAACAGGCTTAAAATGCCTAATTGGCTGAAAAGCTGTGACACACAACAAAGACGAGGGCCACAGACGCTCACAGATGGCCCGAATGGGGTGTCACAGGCTTTCTCCTCCTTTCATTCTCCGTGAAGCTTCAGGCCGGAGCTGCACCCTCCAAAGCCTTCACCACATCCTCAGTGGCAATGAATAAAAAATCTATTTTAGATTGTCAAACATCATAGTTGGCAGCCAATTTGTTCTAATTGTACGAGGAGGACGTAATCATCAGTGACATCAAGCAGCCCATAAGACCCCACTAACAAATTGTCAACTGTCTCATCCGCCCCTACAAAAAAGGACATTCCTTCCCTACCGCTGGATTCAGGTGTGCCATGTGTCTGTTTGTGGCTATAGCCCCGTGAACAACCCTCCATTGTAAATTGGCCATGCGCTTCTCAATTGGAGGTTTATAAGAAACCTCTTAGCGAGAATTCTGGCCCAAACACTTCTGACCACCTCCATGCCTTCACCCTTCTCAGCACAGACTGGTGTTTGTCTTTTATGCGCACCATGTATAGAGAGACCTCTTATTAACGTCTGCTAAAGACCTCCATTCTGGTCTATCAAAGAAAACAATACCATCCCTATGTTCTTCCAGATTCTTCTCAAAGGCAGCGGAAACAACCAAGGAAGGGAAACAACAGTCCATCCTCCAACTCTGTGCTGACTGGGCCTCCAGAGCCTCCCTTCAGGCACCAGGCACGGCAAACTGCACCTCCACCAACACCTTCTCGACGAGCCTCAGGGACCGAGACTTTGAAGAGAAGCTGCTGCTCTCCACCGGTGCCCATCTCTCAGAGAAGGAGCGAAAGAGAGGAGGAAGAGAAGGAGACGGAGAGAGAGGGAGAGAGAGAGAGAGAAGGGGAGAAAGAGAGGAGGAAGAGAGCAGGATAGTGAGAGTGAGAGAAAGAAAAAAGGAGGACAATTGGTGAGAAGGTCCATGGTGAGTGAAAAAGAGTGTGGTTGTGTGTGTGTGTGTGTGTGTGTGTGTGTGTGTGTGTGTGTGTGTGTGTGTGTGTGTGTGTGTGTCTGTAGAGGGGGGACGCACAGGACTTTAAGGGGCACAGCCTTGTCTGAAAATTTAAATTGTCTCCGCCGCTATAAATCCAGTGAGCACTCATCCATCAGCAGCCTTTTTAAAGAGCCCTTGGAAGAGAAGAGAAGAGAAGAGAAGAGAAGAGAAGAGAAGAGAAGAGAAGAGAAAAAAACACACACCGGCTGAAATGAATACGCTGTCACCTTTCATTTGGGCTGGCTCCTTCACACCATAAGAAAGTGTTGTTCCTGGGAAGTCAGTCCGGGATCTCAGGTTTACTCTCTGCCATGCTATTCTCAGGCATTCACTTTTGAGGCCCCAGTGCTTGCACCCCTCTACCCCCCCCCCACTCACCCTCCCACCCCCACGCCACCCTCCTTCCACGTTCCTCCCCGCCACCAGACTCGTCTGACAGCCTGAACTCGATGTGGGCTGCTCACCAGACTACAAAACTCATTCATCTGTGCCTTCAGACGGTCAAATCTGGATCCAATAAAGCAACCGACTATTGATCCCCCCCACCCCTCAATCTTTGCCTGGCTGTTGTTGCAGCCTTGCACCACTAGAGGGCTCTATGGCCCAGGCTAGAGGATCTCAAGGAGGTTTCAAGCAGGCTATCAGCAGAAGCTCTTCAAACTAAATAACCTATCCTTGGGTCACCATAAATATTGCCACACTATGATTTTCACTCGCCACTTAGCACTCAAGCGCTCATTATGCTGACAAGCAGCTAAACAATCGAGCCTTGTAATCTGTCTGAAGGCTCAAATCAAGAGTTACTGAAAACAGAGTGAGTGAGCTGTCCCTCAGCAAGCCAAGCCTATCTAGCAGTCTCTGTGTGTGACCACTGCAAATCTACAGACAAACAACATGATTTGGTGTGTGTGTGTGTGTGTGTGTGTGTGTGTGTGTGTGTGCGAGCCAGGGGACCACAAAGGGCCCGACCGCAAGGTCTGCTCTAGCCATATCCTCCTCCTCTCCTCGGACTGGTCCCACTCCCTCTCCCAGGGGCACAAACAAACGTGTGAAACGGGAAGCAGACGCTGCCGTTTTCAGATGCTGCTTGGCCTGCTGAGGCGGGAGGGCCGACTCATTGTTTTTAAGAAAAATGCCACGGTGGAAATCAAAGGGACCAGCACAACAAGGGACATCCTTGCAAAAGGAGCATGTTGGCAAAACTAGACTTCAAAGAGTGAGAGAGAGACAGACACACACACAGGGAGAGAGAGAGAGAGAGAGAGAGAGAGAGAGGGGCGAGAGAAAGAGAGAGAGAGAGGAAAGGAGACAGAGAGAGAAAGAAGGAGCCAGAGAGAAAGAGAGAGAGAGAGAGAAAGGAAATGCGACAGAAAGAGGTGCATGGTATGTGTGCCTGTGTGTGTATGTGTGCCTGTGTGTGTATGTGTGTGTATGTGTGTGTATGTGTGCATGTGTGTGTATGTGTGCATGTGTGTGTATGTGTGCATGTGTGTGTATGTGTGCCTGTGTGTGTATGTGTGCCTGTGTGTGTATGTGTGTATGTGTGTGTATGTGTGTATGTGTGTGTATGTGTGTGTGTGTGTATGTGTGTGTATGTGTGTATGTGTGTGTATGTGTGTGTATGTGTGTGTATGTGTGTGTATGTGTGTATGTGTGTGTATGTGTGTGTATGTGTGTGTATGTGTGCATATGTGTATGTGTGTGTATGTGTGCATGTGTGTGTATGTGTGCCTGTGTGTGTATGTGTGTGTATGTGTGTGTATGTGTGTGTATGTGTGCATGTGTGTGCATGTGTGTGTATGTGTGTGTATGTGTGTGTATGTGTGCATGTGTGTGTATGTGTGCCTGTGTGTGTATGTGTGCCTGTGTGTGTATGTGTGTGTATGTGTGTGTATGTGTGCATGTGTGTGTATGTGTGTGTATGTGTGTGTATGTGTGTGTATGTGTGCATGTGTGTGTATGTGTGCCTGTGTGTGTATGTGTGCCTGTGTGTGTATGTGTGTGTATGTGTGTGTATGTGTGTGTATGTGTGCATGTGTGTGTATGTGTGCCTGTGTGTGTATGTGTGCTTGTGAGTGTGTGTGTGCCTGTGTGTGTATGTGTGTGCATGTGTGTGTATGTGTGTGTATGTGTGTGTATGTGTGCATGTGTGTGTATGTGTGTGTATGTGTGCCTGTGTGTGTATGTGTGCTTGTGAGTGTATGTGTGCCTGTGTGTGTATGTGTGCCTGTGTGTGTATGTGTGCCTGTGTGTGTATGTGTGCATGTGTGTGTATGTGTGCTTGTGAGTGTATGTGTGCCTGTGTGAGTGCATGTCTGTCTCCGAGTGACTGCGGGGGCACTACCCCAAACGCCTTGGCAAAACCACAGCATTCTTCTCTGCTCCTTAAAGTGGAAGAGCCTTCGCCAGAGACCATATGCGCAGCACATGAGCAATGTTTGGGCAACGTTCTCCGGGTGTTTACTCTTTTGCGAAACATGAATAAGACAGCTTGGCAGAACCTCCAAAGTGGAGGCACAATTAAACCAGACTCTTTGTTCGCTGGATGACATACTCTGTGACCGTAATTCTACAGAAACTCACCACGCTAGAGGAGACTAGTGGAAAAGTGTCAGCTTTAAAAGATATGCCGCTAACAAAGCATGGCAGCCATACCTGCTCTGGGTCCCTGTTTCAGTATGAGGCCCCACAAACGACTTGTTTACTGAAACATTATCTGGCACTTGGAAGCAGTCTGCCTCCCTGTTGTGTGGCTGGCTACTGAGGGTTGTGGAAATTGTGCAGTTGTCCGTTACTGCTGCTAGAGGGCGCAGTTGAGCTGTGAAACTTGCTAATGACA